>NC_064857.1:43144170-43444170 GCF_024139225.1 Suncus etruscus
GTTCTAGCCTAGGACAAACCACAGTTCAATCCCCTAGCATTCCATATTCTTCACCCAAGGCAGGAGCTATTTCTGAGCACATAGCCAAGAGTAACCCCTGCACATCCCAGGGTGTGGCCCCAAAACAAAACAAAACAAAACAAAAAAGATAAGATAGTGTTTTACACCAATAAAAATTAAATTCAAAATACTGATAGCATCCAATTCTAAGTAGTCTTGGCTCTCATTTATTGCTAGTAGGAATGCAGAATATATCAATTTCTTTGGAAGGCAGTTTGGCACAGTTCTTTTTTAATTTTTTGTTTTTGTTGTTGCTTTCTGGGCCACATCCAACAGTTGCCAGGGGTTACTTCTAGCTCTGTGCTCAAAAATTATTCTTGGCAGGCATGGGGGACCATACAGGATGCTGGGATTCTGGCCACTGTTGGTCCTGGGTCTGCTGCTTACAAGGCAAATGCCCTACTGCTGTGCTATCTCTCTGGCCCCTCTTTTTTTTTTAATTGTTTTTAATTTAAACACCATGGTTACAAGGTGGTTCATCTACTGTTTTTTTTTCCACAGATAAAGTTGCTCATGATTGAGTTACAGTCATACAACATACATCAGTCATCAGTCGCATTTCCCATCACCAATGTCAATAGTTTTCCTCTTACCCTCCCTGATGACATATATTCTTTTTTTTTTGTTTGTTTGTTTGGGCCACTACCTGCAACATTTATTCCTGACTCTGCACTCAGAAATTGCTCCCGACAAGCTCAGGGGACCATACGGAACGTCAGCCTGGTGCAAGGCCATGTACAAGGCAAACGATCTACCTACTGTGCTATCACTCTGACTCCAAAATACTGTTCTTAAAAACAAAAAAAAAATGGGTAGAAAACATATACATATAAAAACCTGAACATACCTCTTTAGAACACTCTATTTTTCTTTTTTTAAGGGGGTTGGGCACACAGGTTACTCCTGGCTTTGTTCTCAGGAGTCATTCCTGGCAGACTCAAGGGACCATGTGGGACATGCGAGGTTAAGCCCAGGAAGGACGCATGCAAGGCAAGTGCCGTACCTCCTGTGCTATCCAGCCCCACAACTCTATTTTTCATTGTCATGCCTTACAAGCAATCAAGATGTCCTTCAGTAACTGAATGGATAAAAGGCCATAATATAGTCTTAAAATTGAGTATTATACAGCTTTTAGAAAAAGCGGCAGAATAGGAGAAATAGACCAATGAAATAATATTATGTTCTACATGTGGGAGTTCCAGATTCAGTTTCCAGCAGCACATGGTCCCTAAAAACCACCGAGAGCAACCATTGAACAGAATCAGAAATAATGTCTCAGCACTGGGGATGTTCTACCCTCCAGAAGATAAAACCAAAACAAAATAGAAATAAACTATGAAGAAAAAGTGACCTATGGAAATATATAGTAGAATCTTAAATACATAACTAACTGTATTTACTGACAGATATCCATTTGAATACATTGTATGCTTCCAACAATTTTATTATGGAAAAGGCAAAAGTAAGGAGTCATATCAGCAGTTGCCTAGGGAGTAAGAAACAGGGATGAATAAGTCTAGCACAGTGAATTTTTAGGATCATAAAAATATTCTCTGGGAGACTGAAATTATGGAGTAGTCAATATGCATCTGTCATATATAAGGAATGCTCTATGAACTTTTGGTAATAATAATATATCAATGTAGGTTTAAGTGTAACAAATGTACCCCACTAAAGCTAGATGTTAATAAAAGGGAAACCATAAGGGAATGCTTTCTGCTTTTCAATTAATTTTCTTGTTAACCTAAAATTGCTCTAGAAATGAAGGCCATTTATAAAAAGTGAGTGACAGAACAACAAACAAACACCTTAGGGAAATATGGTATCAAGAGCATGATAGTCAAAATACTGCACAGTAACAGATTCAACACAGGAATTACAAAAAATACAACTAAAAGTGAACTCCAGGGATTATTAGAAGCCGTGTAAGTTATAAGGAGAAAAACAGCTGTTTCATGTTAACAACTGTGTGCCATATTCAAAATTTAGACAAACTAGATGGAAAAAATTAATAAAAATATAAGCCAGAGAATTTGACAGCAAAACTAAAGCTACCAGATAGAAAATGGATGAAAGTGGATGAAAAGCAGAAAAGGTCTAATGAATTATAGAATTTTTTCATTATAATTATTTTAGAAAAACTAAAATTTCAAATAATAATATGATCCAAGTTACTTGAAGAAATAGTTCCAGGAAAGAGTTGGAGATATGGTAAAGTAGATTTCTTTTGAGTATTTTGAATACGTCAGTTTTATGATAATGCTTGTTCTGAGAACTGAACTTGTGTGGGTGGTGTGCAAGCCAAGTGCCTTTCCTGCTGTACCATCTCTCTGGCAAGATTATCAAATATTTTTATGCATCTATAGAAAATATAAGTCTTGTGTTAGTATGTTGTATCGGCTAATTTGTGAATATAGACATATTTTAGCATTCCTGTGATAAATCCCACTATCATGGTTTATAATTTGTTTAATGTATTATTGCATTCAGTTGCCAGAATTTTATTGAAGATCTTTACATCTATATTCACTAAGGATTTTAGTTTGAAAAACTTATTTTTAGTAATTTGCATGTCAGTGTTATGTATCAAGGTGATATTAGTTTCATAGAAATGTTTTAGAAGGGATTCCTGTTTCTTTTACATTCTCATAGATCTTGAAGATGAGCAATAGTAGAGTCTCTTTGAGTATTTAAAAGAACTCACCTCTTAAACCTACCTGACACTGGACTTTTTTGGGGGGAGGTTTAGATAACTTTCTTTACTTCCTTGATGGTAATTGGTTTATTTAGGTTTTTAATTTCCTCCTGACTTCCTCTTGGGAGATTTTAAAACTCTACAAATTTATTCATTTAAATTTATCAGATTTTCTAATTTAGTTGCAAAAAGTTGTTGATAGTCATCTTTTATGATTGTCTATATTTCTGAGGGTTATCTGCATGTTTTCTTCTTTTATTCCTGTTTGAATTTATCATTGTTTTCTTTTTTCCTCTGTAAGTTTATACTGGGGGCTTGTCAATCTTATTGATCATTTTATAAAAACTAATCCTAGATTTCACTGATCTTTTTTTATTGTGCTTTTTTATTTCTATATCATTGATTTGTATAAGGATTTTTATTGTCTTCCTCCTGCTTACTTAATGATGCTCTAACTGCAAAGGGCTCCCTTTGTAGTTCTTTTATAGGTTTGTTAATGTTTGAGGTGAGGCCATTTACTTGCACTATGATCTTTTATAATGACATGAAAAGCCTCTGTTGCTATGAGCTCCCTCTATGTACTGATTTGTTGTGTCCTAGAGTTCTGATAGTTTGTGTCTTTCTTCTAATTTGTATCCAGAAATCTTTATATATTTTTGATCCCCTCTTTACCATAGTGGTTATTAAACAGTTTTCTGTTCTTGTTAATTGTCTTGAACAGAGAGACCTGAGAGGATTGTTGGTACGATTTTAATTTTCTTTATTTTATGTAGGTTTGTTTTCTGAGTCAGCATATGGTTGACTCTAGAGAATGAATCATATGCTCTGGGAAAATACTGAGTCTTAAAACGTACATTGAACCAACTCTTCTGTTTATTCCATTAGATTAGTGTCTCTGATGGAGGTAATGGTGACTGGATCCATTCACACGTGGCAGTACTAGGGGGTTATTCCTGTTTCTGGACTCAGGAATGATCCACGTGGCTCCACAGCAATTTATGGTGCTGGGGATTGGAACAAGAATTTGAGTTGCAGGAGTAACTACATTCACGGTAAGTGTCATTCCTTCTATCCAGTGGTGGGCAAGCCGCGGCTCGAGAGCCACATGTGGCTCTTTACACTTCTTTCTTTTTTTGTTTTTTTTTTTGTTTTGTTTTTTGTTTTTTGTTTTTTTTGGGTTACACCCGGCAATGCTATGTGGCTCTTTACACTTTTTTTTTTGTTTTGTTTTGTTTTTGGTTTTTTTTTTGGGTTACACCCGGCAATGCTCCGGGGTTACTTACTCCTGGCTGTCTGCTCAGAAATAGCTCCTGGCAGGCACGGGGGACCATATGGGACACCGGGATTCGAACCAACCACCTTTGGTCCTGGATCAGCTGCTTGCAAGGCAAATGCCACTGTGCTATCTCTCCGGGCCCTCTTTACACTTTTTAATGCGGCTCTTCTGTGTGCCAGGCAGCCGCTCCAGGAGTCAGGACTCTGCTCCTAGCCTCTGTCAGTGCGAGCCCTGTGTGCAGCCCCGCTGCAACTCCATACAGCTCCAGTCGAGTCATGTGGTATGGGGGTGGAGGGCATGACTTTTTGTGTGACTTTCCTCCCAACAGTGTACCATCCTATGTATTTTCGGTTTTAAAAATGTGGCTCTCAAAATACATTTCAACCGTGGTTTTGGCGAGATTTGGCACAGTTGAAAAAAAAAGGTTGCCCACAACTGTATACTATCCATTTTTCTCTTTTATTCTCCACTAATCATAGTTTAAAAACCTCATATTTCTTTGCTTTAAAGTATTGGCTGTTGGATATAAGTCAAAATATATATGCTCTATTTCAGCATTTCTCAGATGTTTCAACATTACATTTTATCGAAGAAGATTTGTACTTAGCCCTTGCAAAAAAGAGGGTCGCACTGAAGTTATCTTAATAAACCATTAATTTATTTTTATATAATTTGGAGTCCTCCTCAGGGTATCTGGGTGCTCTGTAAGAAGGATACTTGGTTACTGAGCGCTTCAATGTTCAATGATGGGCCTTATTTATGGGTGACCATGATTGTTAGGGATCAAATCCAGTAATAAGACTGGATTCTAGTCCTTTGATCTATCTCTTCAGCTCTAATTAATTTGTTTTTAAAGAACATATATATGAACAAGAGTTAACTCAAGAGTAAATGTAATGGATTTGCCTTAGTGACTGGAAACACTCAAGGTAACTTGCTGTGTCCCTCATCTTGAGAATATTTAATTAATTACTCCTTGACCTCAAGTGATGGTTGACACATAGTACTCATTGCTTCTACCATTTCATGGTAAGTTGTATTATTACTATTACTATAAGGTTTGTTATTCTACTTGTTGGTGTTTTGGATCCAGGTAGTGTAATAAGAAATTTAATGATGCATCCTTAGTAAATTTCTTCTCTTGCATTTTATGGATTCTGTGTTAAATTTCACATATGATAGATGTTCAAAATATATTAACTGGTTAAAACTTCAGTCAATAACTTTCTATCAAAACTCCCCAATAAAATTTTACTGTTAAACAAGTGTTTCGGTTATGTTCTCAGACACATAAGCAAAATAACTTTTTCCACATATAAGTATATATCTTTTATTGAATTATTCTTAGTTCACATATAAACTTTTGTTTTATTGTCACAGATCTTTGTCTACATATTAGTCTTGGGAACTCATAGTTTATCCAGTCATGCATAACCTGTGGAATATATGGCAGAATTGCAAACTGTTCCCTCAAAAGAAATTTCTGAGGGTCATGAACAGAATGTGCCAACTTAATTCTTCTCTTGCCTTTTTCAATTTTGTAGTATACTTTCAGGAACTTTTTTTTCTCATATAAAAATGTTTAAAATTTATGTACTTCTCAGGAAAGGTTTTGACATACAGAATGACTGACTGGAATCTAGTGTCTATTTTCTTCAAGTATGTCCTTATTAGATGTTGTTATTTCTCATGTGGAATTTAAATAGTCATATGTTAGTCTCCATTTGAAGTCATTGGATCCAACCCTTTTTTCAGTTTTTCAGGCATCACTAGCACTAGTGTAGTAGCAACAGTGGAGCAAATTTTGGTCATTGTTTTTTTTTTTTTTTTTTTTTTTGTGATTTTATTGGGTCACACCCGGCATGGCTCAGGGGATACTCCTGGCTCCATGCTCAGAAATTGCTCCTGGCAGGCACAGTGGACCATATGGGACGCCGGGATTCGAACTGATGACCTTCTGCATGAAAGGCAAACGCCTTACCTCCATGCTATCTCTCCGGCCTTTGGCCGTTGTTTTAAGAGAGGGCAGCAGTAAGGAAGAAGCTTCACAACAAAATATAATTTTTTCCTCATGTTGCGCACTCTGACAAAAACTGCTCAACCCAGCTATAAGCAAAAATACACAAGTATTTGGCAATTAAGCAAGCTTATGATTGAATGCTTAAGTTAGCAACAAAGAAAAACTATGATCTGTGAACACAACACCAGAAGCATTCAGAAGAGGATAATGTTCTCTGTGCAGTGTCATTTTAAAACTACAGATGTTTGCTTTAAAAAACAAGGGGGAGTCATTTAGTAAGAATTTGACATTCTGAAAGAAATATCTTAACACATCTTTGCAATGAAATAGATCTTTCTAAGGCTGATTTTGTAAGGTTAATTTTTTAACTTCATTGAAATCAACAGCTGGCACTTAGAATGACATGCATATTTTAATAGATTAAATAATACTAAGTCAGATTAATAATTTTAAACTCTAATGTTATGCCCTTAAAACAGCTGTTTTATTTGGCCACAAAAGATTTCAGTACTATTGTGAAATGTTTCATATGTTTTAAATGAAGCAGGATTGTCTATTGTATAGTAATTTATTCTTTTGATGGTAATCAGAAAAGAGAAAGAGCTGACTGTTTCATTGAGAAGCCTCAGGAAGCACTGAGTTGCTTATTGTTTGTTTCTTAGGTCAGGGGTATTACCAACTTGCAGGGTAGATTGTGTTAAATTTGAAATGTGAGTACTAAAATGTTTTAATGGGAAGTATTGTAATGATCCCACTTCCATAAAACCCTCCTTCCTCTTCATTCTACAATAAGGGACCAATCCCTTCAGGCTTTCTCTAGCCAGGCTCTTGCTGGCATCAGTGAAAAGCTTTCACAAAAGAAGCAGAAGGACTGGAACTCATTTAAATGGAGTCATTTTGTACATATGTGAAAATTGCATCCATTGATTCTGTCACTGAGATGGTTGGTGAATAAAATAGTCGAGATATAAAAGTATGAATAGTATAAAGATGAATTTTGGCTCTTAGATATGAGCTAGCATATGTTAGATCATATTAATGGCTTAATCTTGGCAAAGGTTTTTCATGGAGTTTAGTGGAGAATGCTTTCTTGTGGGTGAATAGAAACAAAAGAAAATGCTAACCACTAAGGAGCACTTTACATTTTTATATAATGAGAATGGTCTTGGATATCTGGAGTAAATAGAAGTAGAGGCTTGCATACAACTAAATAAGTTGGTTCAACATAGGCCTCTGAGTGTATATTAGAAGGCAACACTGGGATCATGCTGAGATCTAAAGATTAATTAAGCAGGATTCTTTTTTAAGAAGCTTACAATCCAATATCAGAGGCAAATACAGTTACAATGCTAGTTTCCAGTTCTATGCATAATACTTTCTTCAACTCTATTATTGTGTGTTACTTTTTAGATAATACATAATGACTTTTTAGATAAAAGTTTTCTACATATATTTTAGCAGTTACTGCACATTTAAGTTTCTTTGTTCATAATTAGATGCTTAAATGACTGCCCTAAGATGTTTATACAGATTTTGATTCCAAAATGGTAATAATTTTACTCTTGTCACCAATATTTTAAATTTAAATTAAATATCATTGTATTTGTCTTCTTGATTGCCAACTGATTAATGCAAGTTGTGGTGCAGAAGTGCAGATGATATCTTTGACTTCATGACTCCATGGCTGCCTTAAACTGTTCTTATAGGAGTGGCTTTTAGAAGACAAAATTGATACAAAACTGTGCTGTATCAAGAAGATTTTTAGGTGTTAAGAACTGTTAGTAATCTAAAAATCAGGGTCATTTTTAACACATTATTTTAGTTTTCTACAGCACAGTAAATTAGATGTTAGAAATGTAAATTGATGGGGCCAGAGTGGTGGCACAAGCTGTAAGATACCTGCCTTGCCCACGCTAGCTAGGATAAACTGCGGTTTGATCCCCCAGCGTCCCATATGGTCCTCCAAGCCAGGAGCAATTTCTGAGTGCATAGCCAGGAGTAACCCCTGAATGTCACCAAGTATGGCCCAAAAACCACAGAAAAGAAAACCAAAAGAAAAAGAAAAGAAAAGAAAAAAGAAGGAAATGTGAATTGCATAACTCGTTGCTCTGGTGAAAATGCTTAGAAAAATAAAATTCTGAATGCTAAGAAAGTTAATAATTTATAAATATAAATTAGGCTTCTTCTGGATCACAAGAATATGTAGAGAAAAATCATGATCACAGAGCTAATTGAGATTCTAAGGGATAATATTTGGGAAAAGAATAACTCACTATTGTCTATAAGATAAAATATCTCAGTGAATAAAGAAAGACCTTACATGTCTTGAAAGTTACCAATTTGTAGGAATTATAAGCTTTGAGAGAAAAACTACAAGAAATGGGGATTCCTATATTAATAGATATATACATAATATTAATAATTAATAATTCATCCTACTAAATCTTCCATCATTTCTCTCACTAGGGTTTCTTTAAGAGGACTTATAAAAATTAATGCTGTTTTCTTCTTCTTCCCTGTCTTTCTTTCCTTTTCATGAAAAGGCTTATCAAGAATTTTCGCTTTACTCAGATTCTGGGAAAATGAACAAAAAAAACCAGAAGTCAAAAGCAAAGTCAAATGTCTAAATAACTAAAATATTAAAAAAATATTTAAATAAAAATCAGTAAAGAGGATAATCTAGTTTCTTAGATTGTGTAAATTTTTTTCAGGAACAAACATTTTGCAAAAAATTACTATATCCAACCAATAGTTCATAAATCAAAGAAATGATGATGGTGATGAGGAGGAGAATAACAATTAACTGACAGGTACTTATATACATATATCAATTGAGTGAACAAAGTGGGTTTAATTATTTATGCAGCTCTACAGTTGAGAAATTTTTTACTAAAGAAATATTAAGTAACCTTCTCAGGGCCATAAGCTAGTATATACCAAAGAATATAATGAACAAGCCAAAGATTGACAAACTGTGTTTGTAAATTGTGTAACAAATATTGATTTTTTCAGACTATAGGACTAGGTCCTACAATATAAAAAGAAAAGCCCTCATGAATTTTAGACTGGGCAAAGCAAGCTACAGGCAATGAAACTATACATAGGCAAATATGCCAGATGTATTAATTTGCTCCACTTCACTGACTAAAGAGAAAATGCATATAAAATCAGTAATGAGAGTGTGATATTAATATACATCTGGTACATTCAAAACTTAGTAAAAACACACAAAGGTGATTCTTTCCTATACTATTGAATGGGAATATATGCTGGCAGTGCAAATTTTATTGTGCCCAAAAATATGGAAACAAGTGGCACCTTAGTGTTTAGCAATTCCATTTTGGAGACTGTGTGCTGATAAATGTCTGGGTTGTGTGGTAGACATTTAATAACAGGCTTGCTGTTTGGGTTGCAGGGTGGTGATTTATAAGTTTGCAGTTTGCCTGGTGCTGGGTGCATTCACCAAAGTCATATTCAAACTCCGACACTGCATCATCAAAAGCAGAGTCTGAACAAGATGTGTATCATCTGCTCTTAGGTTTCATCAGTTAGGACCAGCAGCACACCACTATCAGATATGCTGGCACATGAGTACAAGTACATGAGCAATTAATGCTCATTAAATATTGGTTGTTGCAGAAATACTTAAAGTACACTAAATATCAATAGAGAGATAAAATATAAATTGTTTGGATAATGTCACTGCAGTTTATAGAGAAGATATTTTTTCTTAAACTTTACTTGTTAATTGATTGAGTGGTTTGGGGGCCACACACAGGGACGCTCAGGGGCTACTCCTGGCTTTGCACTCAGAAATTGCTCCTGGCAGACTAAGGGACCATATGGGATGCCAGAAATCAAACCTAGGTCCATTTTAGGTTGGCTGCACGCAAGGCAAACGCCCTACCACTGTGCTATTACTCTGTACCCAGAGATGAATAATTTCTGTTTATCTCTACTATAGAATGGTATCTACCCATATAGGATAGTTCTCAAAATACAGTATAAAGTGGTACAAATTATATAATATGTTATGTCTTTTATAAAACAAATAAATTAATAGTGCATTTTAAATTACTCTAATATAATATAATTAATATAATGTAACAGTAAAACACAATGTGATATGACCTTATGCAATATGAATATATTATTACATTAAAACATATAAGGAATAGAAATCTATACACCAGAGTGGAAAATGAATTAGATGACAATACATAAAAATTGCACCTACTTTTAATATTATAGGAGTAAATAATGTAAAAGATGATGTGGTGATGATTAAAAATTGTGTGGTATCAGAGAGATATTACTGAAGTTAAGGTGCATATCTTATTCGTGAATGGCTTCAATTTGCTCCTTTGCACCATATAGTACCCCAAATATTTTCAGGACTGTCTTGGAGTTTCCCCTAGTAATCACCAGTACTACAAGACTTAAACAGCACCACAATGTTGGGCTCTCACATTAAGTCAAGGTCTCAGTCAGCTGAGAATCACAAAAGGAACTCTTTGACCTCCTGAGCACCACTTAAAATTGAAAAAAGTATAGAAAGTTATATTAGTAATATTTGAACTATTACTTTTTAAAATAATCTTCCCTGAGTGTCTTTGAACTTTGTGTGGAAAGCTCTGAAAAATTTCTTATTTATTTAAGATATGATTGTATATTAAAGCTACCTACAATTAATAGTAATTTTCTGAAATACAAGGAATATTTTGATATGATGAGCACACATCAATCGCAAGATATCTCAGCTTACAAAACATTAAAATGTTTATTCAAGTGTGCTAAAAATAAATGAATGTGGTAGTTCCATTGACTAAGATGATTTAACAGCAGCGAAGCATGAAACTTCATTTCTTTTCTATAATGGATATATGATTTATAAGATAATACAATAATCATTAATGTATCTGGAAGTATATATTCCATTCAACATTTGACACAAACATCTATGATTATTAAAATTTTTGTGTATATATATATATATATATATGTCCTGTAGATAACTCTGACATATATATCAAAACCTTCCAGAAATTTCCAGTGTTAGCTATTTGGAATATAGCCACCAACACGTATCTAAGTAAAATTGCTTTTGTGCGAGAAATTATGTAGTTTGTCACAGTATATGTATGTTCCCAATAAAATAAAATTGTATTTTAGGTAAGGGAAATTATGGGAAGCAGCATGTAATTTCTAATAGTAATGGAAAAAGATAGCAGTCCAAATCAAAAATTAGCACTCTAAGATTCAGCCCTTTGTAGGAAAGTCAGAAAAGATTTATGGGGCAAGTAGCAAAGAGCCCTTAATGTTTAAGTGCTCCAGGAGTACCATTTTCTCCAAGCATGCTCAACAACCTGAAAACTCTCCCTAACCTATATTTTCTGGTTTTGTAGATATTTTATTATAGAGACAATGGATGAAATCATTTGGCTATTGAACACGGGTAACCGATTTAACTTCTGACCCTCTTCCCTCTCTGAAAGTCAGGGTATAGGGACTGAGCATCCTAACCCCCTATTCACATTGTTGGCTTTCCTGGTACCAAGTTCCCATCTTTAGGTTACTCTGGTCTTTTTAAAATAAAAGTTTGATCACTCTCAGCACAGGAAATTTTAAACTTTTGGAAAAATTGTATGACATTTAACTAAGTGAATTAACATTAGTTTACATGAGTATACATGTTTGTATATTTAAGATGTATGTTAGCAGACACACTCATTGCCAAAGTGCTGTTATTCTTCCCAACTGTTGAAACCTTTACCTTTTGCTCTGTCACAATACCCTTAAGTAATTTCATGGGATTATTTTTGTCAGTTTATGAATTTGTTTTCATCAGACATTATATATTCCCTTGCTTTGTTTCTTTACATAGCACTATGAATGAGCACTTCTGGCAATTGTTTTTCATATCTGACTTACTTCACTTAGCATCATACTATCCAGTTCTATGTTGTAGCAAATCATTTTGGGTAATATTTCTGAGCCAGAAATGGTGGTCAAAGACTATATGTGAAAAATTTATCATTATCACACTTTTTCTTATAAAGCACAATAGTGTAGTAACCAAAAATATATAATAAATATTAATAAGACTATAATACATTTGAAATTTCCTCCTTCAGAAGTGTAGTTTGAATTTACTTTTCTTTTGGGGTGGAAAAGTCAAAGATAGTACAGGATTTTTATAGAGCAGTTGACATTTATTTAAATGTTATTCTGTAAAGTTTCTTAACCTTATGTATTGTTTTGTTTGGTAATATGATTCCCTTATATTTTGAACCTGTCCCTACACCATCCCGCTATCAATAGAAATATTAGCATGCTAGTTGGCAATAAGGTCATGTGATATAAACCTTCTTCTTTTCATGATGAAATAAAGCCATTTAACTTCCTCTTTATCCCCTCTCTAGAAAATTCTTTTTACAACTTAGACTTAGAAATGATTGCTTTTTGTTTGCTCTGTATTTCATAGTTGCCTTATCAGATAAAATTCTTCTTTGATAACCAATATATCTTTTTTTTTTTTTTTTTTTTTTTTTGGTTTTTGGGCCACACCCGGTGACGCTCAGGGGTTACTCCTGGCTATGCGCTCAGAAGTCGCTCCTGGCTTGGGGGACCATATGGGATGCCGGGGGATCGAACCGCGGTCCGTCTCCTAGGCTAGCGCAGGTAAGGTAGGCACCTTACCTCGAGCGCCACCTCCCGGCCCCATCCAATATATCTTTAATGAAATAAACTGTCCTTTTCTGATGCCTAAGAAACTTTATAGCCTTGGCAGTGAAAGGTTTTTAAAATATGCGATTGCCATATGCTTTTCACAGCAGAAAAAACCTATTTCATCTCACTATAAATGTACATACTTGTATTTGCATATATTAAACATTACATATATTTATGCTTATATTTGCATATTTTCACATCCTTTACTTGGGATTATGTTTTCAATGAAGTTAGTAAAATCATCATCTTGAGTTATGAGTATACTTAGTATCTATTATATGCCCAACATGGATGAGATTTTGAGATAAGAGTTAAGAGAGGTCTATTTACCAGCATCCTGAAATTTACATGTCATGGGAGAGAGTCAAATGACTGACAACTTTGCAATAATATTAATATGTTAGGAGATAATATGTTGTTAGAAAAACCATTTGGATTTTTAATCTGATTAAAGTACATTTTCATAGCATTATTTTTAACTGTCTTTTACACACTCATCCTTTGTGTCTCCATGAAGAAATCCCTAATATGGCACAATGGGAATTTTAAATACAAGCCAATATCTCAAAGCCATATGAGGTTGGTATCTGAGGACTTGTGCTTTAATTAAAATTTATGTATTATAAACTTATTTTATAAATTAAGACAAATATAGTAACAAATTACTTTATTCTTTGTAATTTAATGGGGGGACAAATCTAGCAATAAAAATTCAGTTAGGATTTTGAAAAAATAATTTAATTAAAAAGCCCAAGTTAAGTTATTAACTCTAGCTATAAAGTATGTGTGTGCATGGGCACTGTTGTGAGATAGAGATGCCTGAGGATTATGGAATGCTAATATTATTTACTCTGCTTCTTAGACTTGATCTTGCATGGGGATTGTCCTCTATTACAACACAATGGTCCCTTAGAGTAAGGAGAGAAGTAAGATTAATGAAATGGGATCTTGGCACTATAGTAAGTAGAACAGGTCTGTAACTAGAGTTCTGAATAGTAATCGGTATATTAGTGAGCAATTTGCTGAAGCTTTGCTGACATTAGTATGAGAAGCTTGAAAAATTATATTAAAATTGTCCTTTCCTTTTCATCAGTGTAACTAGAATCTGACTGCTGAATGATTGAGTTAAAGTATTCAGTACATATCTAATAACCCTCTCACAACTGATTTTGCAGAAAACCACCTAAACAAGGCTGTGCAAACTAGCCACATCCAAAAAATATGGAATCAGGTCTGATATTACTTATGATCAGATTTTATTTGACTGAATAAATTTGTCATTTTTTATTATTTTATTTTATTTTTTTCTCCTTTATTGCTGTTGTTGACGCAATTCCTGGAACCCATACACTCTCAGTTGTGGTGTACCCTGGAGGTGGGGTGCAGCTGTTTGAAGAGCTTGCTTACTGAGCTGTAGTACTTGCCTGCATAAGCTTTAATTGTGATGCTCATGCACACCTGACTATCCCTCTAGCATTCTGTTACTGGGAGTTCCAGAGATCTGACCTGCTGGTATCGTGCACTGTATGTGTGGTTGTTGTCAGGCATCAAACTTGTGATCTCATGCTTGCGAGACAGGCACTTCAATCACCGAACCACCCCTTGGGTTCCACTTTCAACTAAAGAATTATGTTTTTAGTTCTGTATAGAAATCATAAAAAAGGTGAAAATATTATTATTATTATAAACTGGCTATTTCTACTCTTTTCCCACTAGAGTAACTATCTATGAGTGGCAGCTTTTAATTGCAAGAATATAGAAATATCTGATTAACCTGATCAAATTTTTTCTTTTTTGGGGGGCACACCCTGTGACACTCCTGGCTAGGGGCTCAGAAATCGCTCCTGGCTCTGAGGGGGACTATTTGGGACGCTGGGGATCAAACCAAAGTCCATCCTGGATCTGCTGCCTGCAAGGCAAATGCTCTACCACTGTGCTATCACTCCGAATGCCTGGACAATTAATTTTCAAATAATCAAACAGTAAAATCCATCTATAAACACATGCATTCATATTGTTTGGCTAAAATCATGAGGAAATTACCCTTTAGGAACAGGAAGTTTATTTCTGGATATGCATGTATTAGAAAGTGTATCAGGAGGGCAAGAGTTGTTTCCTTGCTTGGGTCACTGCTGCATTCCTGATATGTAGAACAGTAATTGGTATATAAAATGTATTTATTAAATATTTATCAACTTAAGTTTTAGATAAAATTTTTCCCTAGAGATTTTAGGTGAAAATATCCTTGTATGTGCTCGATAATTGAAATAAATGCTCTCCCTTCTTCCTTGTTCTTTCTACTCATACATTTTACAAACACTAAAACAGTGACTTCTGTTCATTTTTTTGTTCAAATCTCTCAGGATATAATAGTATAGTAGAGAAACATCATCTTTAGCTTCTGAAAAGTTATTCCTCTTCCACCCCCTCTTTGCTTTTGGTATCCATCTATTCTTTGTATTTATGAACAATGTTATTGTCCTATTAGGTTCCTCTTATGAGATTACACTCTGTTTTTTTTTTTTTTTGTCTTATTTCACTTAGAATAATTCACTCAACATTCGTTAGTGTTGCTGTGAATGGGAAAATTTATTCATTTTTATGGCTTTATTATTTCCCATTGCATATATAGTCATTTAATACTTGCAGCAAAGATGTATTCTGTGAGTTACATTATTAGAAGATTTTGTTGTTAAGTTTATTTAAATGTGATGACTCAAACTTAAGTGAATTAGTCAGCTACAAGCTAGGCAATATGATATCATCTATTAGCATCTGTGTCCTATGTGTGCCATCAATGATAAATTACTAAAACTCATCTTTGTATATATATGTACACATATATGTACAAATGTATAGATATATGTGTATATATTGTTCTTACTTTTATTTTTTTGCCTTTGGGTCACACCTAACCATACTTGGCAATGTCAAGGGGTGACTTCTGATAATTTTCTGCACTTAGGAATTACTTGAAGCACTGCTCAGGAGACTATATGGGATCCCAGAGATTGAGCAATGTGCAAAGCAAATGTTCTACCTGCTGTACTATTGATCTGGCCCCAATTTATTTGTGACTCAATTATCTATCCAAAGATACTTAAATTTTGCCCATGTTATACCTACTGTTCATGATGCATGAAATAGTATTGGGGTAGAGATATCTTTTCAAACAGTGTTTTTATTTTCTTCAGAAAAATGTTCAGAGAGAATTAATTGATGCATGATTTGGTAATTTATTTTTTAATTTAATAGATACTATGCTTACTGGGGTGGTTTGGGTCACACCCAACAGTACTCAGTGTTAACTCCTGGTTCTGTGTTTAGGAATGACTCCTGGCACTGCTTGGAAAACCATAGTGGTGCCAAGTTATAGAACTTGGGTCTTGCATGCAAGACCTTTTTACCTTTTACCTTGCATGCAAGATAAATGCATTACTCCTTTGCTACCTTTTCAACCCATTAGTATAAATTATTTGAGACACATTTTCAGGTTTTATAGATAAAGGTACTTTACCTAGTAATTTTAGTTACATAGAAAGCAGAACAACAAAATTGTTGATTAAAAATCAGACATAGTATATCTGGTATTATATGTTTTCCAAACATCTATATCAGCACACTCATTTCTAATTGATATGCTTATTTTTATGCCAGTTTCTTGCTAATTATGACAATTCTTAGTAATAAACTTCCCCCTTAGCTGTACTGTGATAGATGTCTAAAAAATAGAAGATAATATCAAAACATATAGCTGGACATATAAAGTTTTTCCTATACAGACATGCGTAGGACAAGATTCAATTTATAAAGTAAGCACACAAATAAAATCAGGTGCATTAAAAAGAGAAATAATAAAATAGAACAATCAGCAATACCTATGTCAAATATTTCATTAATATTTCTCTCTATTGCTTCCCTAGTACCAAATCTATCTGTCTCTCACATAGCATATATTTTGTGTAGTGAGCCTGAGAATAACTGTAACTGAAACTGGTAGATTATACCTTATTTTACCCCAATCAAAGATTATCCATGGTTTTTCTGTATCTGTTTACAACTTGATTTCACATAAAACAAAGATTGTTTTATATGTAAACATGGGCAGGACAGACTCAGAATAGCTTGAGCTATCCACCCTTACTATGTCCTTACTGCCCTCCTCCCCGGGGGTGGTCTCTGTACTCAATAAAAACAGTTCTGGCAGGAAGCTTGATGGAGATACAAGGTAGAAGACTGCCAGACTATATGTGTTTCACCCTCAGCCTGGTTTGGATTACCATCTTTTTTGTACCATAAGATGCACTTTTTCCTCTAAAAGTGCATCTTATGGAGCAAATGTTGCCTGGAGCTAAAGCCGGAGTGTAGTGAAGAAAAGCATCTAAAAACTATGTGTGTCTTATGTTTAGGTGCATCTTAAGAGAGAAAATTACCGTAGTTCATGTCCAACTTGATTCAGACTCGTTCACCTGGGCTTGGAGTTAGGTGAGTGGGGTGACTTTATACTCCTGTTTTTTAAATAATAATCAAAGTTTCAGAGTTTCTTGGGTAACCACTAGGCTGGCAGTTTACTTATTCTTTACTATATAATGCTATAATTGTTTCTCCACAAACTAAATTGTAGAATTTTTATGCAGTAGGATATTTAGCATTTGCTTGTTGTGTAGCAGACACAATTTCTTGATACGTTGCTCCTATGTGCTATCAGGCCACCTCTGTCTTTCCAGGAAGAGAGGCTGTGTGTGTTCAAAATCTTTAGGATTTGGATAGCAGCAAAATAAGTGACACACTCAGAATGGACTAGCTATACCTGTAGATCTAAACATTGCCATCTTCTGAGTTGAAACCTTATATACAAGTGTCCCTTCATATGGTAAAAAAAAAACCAAAACAGACAAGATTATGTGTGGATGATTTTGCTGTGTCAGTATGTATTGCTTCTTCTTTTATGTAACTTTAACATTTTCCTTCTAATGCTCACATATTAATTGGCAGCTTTATATTGTAATGCAGTAAAAGTAAAACATGGAGAGGAAGACCATAATTTACAATAGAGATTATAATAAAGTTTTAGCATACCACCATACCAATCACCAGCGTCACAGGGTTCATCCACCAGTGTGTTTCAAGGTCTTCTCCCACCTCTCATTCCTAACCTACCCCCTTGTCAAACTCATTTCTGTAGTCAATTTTCAGAGTCAGTTGCCATTGGTTGCCATTTTCTTATTGTGTTTCTTTATGTTCCACACAAAAAAGAAAACTGTTATATTTTTTTCTTCCACTCTCACTGACTTTACTCACCTTAATTCCCTCTAACTAACACTGTCCATATAGCTGCAAATTGCATATCTATCTTATTGCTGAGTAGTATTTATTATGTATTTAGACCATAGTTTCTTTCTCTAGATATGAGCACTTAGATACTTGTGTTGTTTATAGAACATGACTATTGTAAATAGTACCACAATTAACAAAGGAGTACACAAGTCTTTTTAAATTATCATCTTTTGGGACCTAAGTGATAGTAAAGTAGGTAAGGCCTTGAGTATAGTAGACCATGGTTTGAATTCTTGATGCCACATGTGGTCCCCAATCACTGATACATTTCTGAGTGCAGAGCCACAAAGTGACTCTGATAATGTTCAGGTGTGACTCAACCCCCAAATTAATTAATTAATAAAACATTTCAAAATATTATTTTGAAATAATATTTCAAATTGCTCTGGGGATAGTTGATGCCAAGTAGTAGAACTTATTATTTCAAAAGACACGATAAAATTATTCACACCACATCATTTTTAAATATTTTTATAAATTTTGGATAACACTATTGATTAATGTAAAATTATCTACCAAGGATTGGAGAAAAAGCATGATGACTTAGAGCACGTGTCTTACAAGTGCATGATCATGAATTAAAATCTTTGGTGTCCAAAACCTTGTGTGATCTTTGCAACTCTGCTCTGGATTGTGGCTGTTCTGTCTTCTGCAATATCCATCTCTAGTAAAGTCGGGGGGGGGGGCACAGGCATTGCAGCTTGTTGTTTGCAAACACTGCACTACACAAAGGGGGTTATAACCTTTAGTAAGCATTCCTAGTAAAGCATATGAGAGTGATGACCCAACTACCAGTTGAGCACTGAAGTGACTCCTAGTGAGAACCATTATATCCATAATTGTGTGTGTAAACTGAGTGGGCCCAGGTGTGCAAGCACCACGACTAATGGTGTACAAGTATCAATGAGTACTGTGGCTAGGTGTGTGAACACCACAATCTAATGTGTGACTCCCCATAGAGCACCACAGCAAAAATGTGAAGACTTGTGCCCCTGGCAACGATAACATCAACAACCACCAAGGGAAGTAGGGAGGCACATATATTGAGTAACAAGTATATTTTCTCTATTAATCTAAGACCTAGGGATTAAAAGATAGATTCAGTGTAAGCCTAAAATAGAACAAATGAAATACACATAAGTAAATTATTGGACTTAACCATGACTAGGGCTGGTACCTTTGTGCATTACACAAAGGGTTTTGGAACATCAGTGGAGCCTTGGCATTTAAACAAGGCCTATAAAAGGGAGAGATTATTTGCCATATTTAAGACCATGGCCAAAATTTAAGACAGGAAAGGGGGTGGAAATGTGCTTAGGTCATGCAAGGTTCTCTGGAAGCACTATAGGAACTTGAAGAAGGCCCAGGAAACAGCTAAATATATAAAAATTGTTCTGTGCTTCAGAGACCAGTTAGAGTATCTTCTTCACCTACAAGGGGAGGTCTTTAAGATTTTCTTCTAAGTAAGGGAAGCATATAGATCCTTCAGAATAGAAGTACAATAAGCTCATGACACAGATATGCTTCATTTATCTAATTTATTCATAAGGGGGCACAATAAATTATCAGATTAATGTATCTTGTAAAAAAAGTCTTTCTTGCTTATAGTCATGACATTTAGTAAATGATTCTCATCATCACATGCAACTTTAAAAGGAAAAGGATATTTGTTAATGGATGTGGAACATTGTGTAGAAGAGATCATAAGAGTCGAACTTCTGAGTTCAGAGAGTTCTATATAGTGACCCACATGTTTCCTCTTTGTTTTTTATTCAGCATGCCCTTTGCTTTTTTAGAAAGAGTGGACTGGTTGCGGAATTTGGCTATTTTGCTTGAATGATATTATTTTGGTTTCTCCATTTAATCCATTTCCTCAAAATGCAAGAACATGTCTTACATCTTGATAGAAAATCATTTCCTTTATTTTATTACTTCAAATATCCCCTTCAACTTAGTTTGTCTGTCCATTGTTGGCTCTTTTGTTTCAATATCAAGTCTGCAGTGTAGCATGTCCTGTTAAAATAAATGACTATTGATCATCTCCTATTATGTCATACTCTAACTTTGCTACAACAGAGTGCTTTTATTCTTGTTTTATTTGATCCCTTCTATGTGAAAAAAAGTAAAAAATTACAAACAAAAGTCTTTTGAACTTTTCAAAGCTCTCATAGAAAATAGCATCCTACAAGGAGAATCATAGAGTATTGACAGAATTCATTCCCTAATTGGATATTTGTTGGGTACAAAATTAATGCCTGTCTTGTTTCAGTGGCAAACAGTCCTAAGGCCCTATGCTCACGGGATCCTGTGTGCTAGTTTGTGTTCATGCATGTGTGTTTTTTTTTGTGTGTGATGCTTCCCAGAAATAGTATGAAGCACAACCGAAGCAAAATGTTGAATTTGTAAATAGTTAATACATTTCAAAACAAGTATCACCTCCAGGGAAATGAGTAAGAAACCTAGGAAATAAATTCTTATTTTCATATGTCATGATAGCCTCTAGTCTAAAGAGAATTTTTAAAGAAATAATAGAGTGAATGAAATGTAGAGAACTTGCAGGGAATTGATCAAGACAGACTTCAAAATGTGTGTCATGGATTTCTACCCAATTAGAATTATTTTACTCTTTTGTGAAGGATGAGTTGGTCCCTGATGCACCCTGAAACATAGCATCAGTGCACAGCACACATTTATTTGAAAGCGAGGAGGAGCTGTTCCAAGATTTTTATTGCCTTGTAGGAATTCTGAGCAGATGGGACCTATTTCAACACAGTTTCTCAACCTTTCTGTCTAGGTGTCTGAATCTTTTATCTCAATTCTCAGAGAGACAGTTTACCCATAATTTTCAGAGCTGTTTTGGGATGTTTCAGTTCTAATTTTTATTTTGAAATTGTTCCTTATCATGAGAAAGTTTTTATTTCCCATGTCTTCCAAGAATCTTATAGGGCCTCTACTTTATTAAAGATGAAGTTATCCTAATGACAGGCTAGGCATAATTTCAGATTTCTTTATGTCAAACATTTCAGAGTTGAGGTTACTGTCTAGCTTTTGTGTTTCTGATGTGTGGCATTGACATGGTGTTTGAAATGAGACATCTATCAATCTTGTGCCTAACAACCATTTCCAACCTCCAGAAATATGTCAAAATGTTCAGCACTTTAGTGTTTATGAGCATCTCAGCTCCCTCTGCCCTGGAGCTAGTATATAACTACTATGCAAACTATCTTCACCATCAACTACATGGCATATGTGTTTGTATGCATGCATACACCCTCCTGTTGGTCAGGGTCCACATATGGATTTGTTTACTTTGTCTGCTTGACTGCCATCTCAAAGATTCTAGCACTTTTCCCCCAGATTTTCCCTTTCTGTAAAACTGATGCTTGGAGTATCTTCCTTCCATTTAACTGTATCTCACACTCACACATATTTCAGTGCTTTCTGAAGGCTACTACCTTTCCTGGCACAGACTGGTAGAGAGAGGAGTGGCCCTCCTGGAAAAAGGTTTCAGGGGATAAAGTTCAGTAATATAAACTGAAATGTATGTTTCCCTGAAATAAAGAGATGTGTCTGCATATTTAGCCTCCAAATACATAAGACATTAGGGAACAGCTATTCATCTTTAAAGCATTTTTAATTTATACATGGATTAACCCCATTTTTCATGCATCTAATTAATGTAATTAATGAAAATAAAGCTTATATGAAGCTTCAGGAATATACTGTGTAAAAAGTAATCATAATTATTACTTTAATTATTTTGAGTACTGATGATATCTGCCTGTCACATATATGCATATATAAATATCTAGGTTTTGTTACAATAATTGGATGATGACTGGAAAGGAAATTCATTTATTCTTCAAAATGAATTTTCTTTCATCTAAACTAGAAACTTTAGATAAAGTGGAGTATTATAAATAGTGTGTTAAAGACTTTGGCTCTGGGGGCCGGCGAGGTGGTGCTAGAGGTAAGGTGTCTGCCTTGCAAGCACTAGCCAAGGAAGGACCGTGGTTCAATCCCCTGACGTCCCATATGGTCCCCCCAAGCCAGGGGCAATTTCTGAGTGCTTAGCCAGGAGTAACCCCTGAGCATCAAACGGGTGTGGCCCGAAAAAAAAAAGACTTTGGCTCTAATTAATGAGTAAAATGTATAGGTAATAAGGGGCTCAAGCCATAGAACAGCAGGTTTTATGCTTGCCTGCTTGCAGCTGAATTAGATACCTGGCACAGTATATGGCCCCTGGGCCCCTACCAGGAGGAACCCCAGAACACATAGCTAGGAATAAACTCTGATAACCACAGGATGTAGCCCCCAAACAAATGCATATATATGTTTATATATGTATATATGTATGTGTGTGTTTTGGCTTGGGAATCAAAGATGACCCAGATCAAATCTGGGTCAAATTATGAGTGTAGTTTGTGCTGGCTTAGTCATTTTGATTTTTGCTTGATGTGCTTATTTGGGAACAGTAACTTTATGACATAATACTCCTATCATTTCTCCTATTTAATGTCTATAGTCACTGGATTTTTCTATACTAGAGAAGTGAAATCAGTACAGATTCTAAATTTGAACATTTCTTAATTTCCATATTAGGCTGTAGACACCCATATCTTTTAGATTTCCTCTCATAAGTCCTTTATCACCACAAACTATAATAATCTTTCTATCTCTGTAGTTATTTCCTAATTTGGGTATTTTAAGTAAACAGAATCAAACAGTATGTGACTGATTATTTGCAATAGTATTGATATTAATGTTTTAGAGTATAATGTCCACTGTACCATACCTACCACCAGAATGTCAAGTGTCAACATCTCTCCACTATAGTACTTTGTTACATTCCTGTCCCCACCTGCCTCACCTTAGCAGACTCAGTTCCAAATGCAGAATCTCAGTATCTGTTATCACTGGTCATTGTTTATTGACTAATGAATCTTTTTCATAATACAATATGACAAATAATATCTAGTATTTATCTTCTTTCTGATATATATCACATATCATAATACCCTGAACTACAAGAGTTTATCCTTTTTTCAAACAACAGTATTCCACTATCTATACCACAATAGCTTCATGATTTATCTCTTATTGGACAGTTAGTTGTTTCTAGATATATTGTCTATTGTAAATAATGCTGTAGTAAATATGCAGGTACAAATATCTTTTGAAATAAAGTTTTTGTATCTTTGGTAAATACCAAAAGGGAGAATCAATGGATTATAATTTCATTTTTTGTTTGTTTGTTTTTGTTTTCGGGTCACACCCGGCAGTGCTCAGGGGTTACTCCTGGCTCCATACTCAGAAATTGCCCATGGCAGGCTTGGGGGACCATATGAGATGCCGGTATTCAAACCACCATCCTTCTACATGCAAGGCAAATGCCTTACCTCCATGCTATCATTCTGGCCCTGGATTATAATTTCTTAAGTTTTTTTGGAAGACCATACTTTTTAATGATGAAGCATGTCAACTTTTATTAATTTTTCACAAGAGAGCTTATTATTTTATATCCTATTGACAATGCCATTGTAACTGGTATTCCATGATGTCTTTTATGTTAATTTGTATTTCCTTGCAATTACAACAGAAAATATGATGCACCACAACTATGATGATATAGTTCACAATTGTGACATCACAATGGACATTATGATATCCATGACTATGATGTCATAATTTGTGACTGTGGAATCACAATGAATATATGATGTCCAAAATTATGCTGTCATAATTTATGGTGTGATATTGCAATAGACATGATGATGTGTACTACTATGACATCATAGATCAAAATTGTTAAGTTGCAATGGAAATAATACTGCCGACCACTATTTCTGGCATCACAATTTACATACTGATGAGCAACACTGATGTCATAATTCTTGTTTGTGACATCACAATGGACATATGATGTGCACAAATATGACATCAAAGTTCATAATTGTAAAGTAAAAATGAATATTATGATGCTGACCATGATGACATCATAATTAGTGATTGTGACATCAAATGGACATTCTGATGCCCAACACTATGGGGTCATATATAGTGATTGTGGCATTACAATGGATTTATGATGCACAATTGTATGATGTCATAATTAATGGTTGTGATATCACAACAGACATTATGATGTGCAAAACTACGATGTTATAATTTACAATTGTTTTATCACCACTGACATGATACACACCACTATGAGTTCACTATTTGTGATTTTGACGTCACAATGGACATTATGATAAAAATATGATGTTATAATTCATTGTGTGAAGTCACAAGAACATTCGGATGCTCAATAACTATGATGTCATATTTCACAATTGTGATGTCACTCACAATAGACATTATGATGCCCACCACTATAAGGTCATAATTTTTTTATTGTGGAACAAATATGTCAATAATTGTAGCATCACCATGGACATTATGATACACAGTACAATGAAATCACAATATGATTGTAACTCACAATGGAAATTATGTTAGGCAACACTTTGAGGTCTAAATTTATGGTTTTCACATCACAAATTGTTCCCAATAGGAAGGTCATAGTGGACATTATGCTGCCCAATGCTATGAGTTCATGAAACATGACTGTTGTCAGAATGGACATTGCAATGTGCAACACTATAATGTCATAATTGTGATGTCACAACAAACATTCTGTTGCCCACTACAATGAGTACCCATCTATAGCTGAAAAAGCTCCCTTTTGCATTTTCTATAGTCAGAAATGATCTTTGACTCTCAGGTTATCTGCTCAGACCCTGACAGTCACTACTAAGTGAGTGGACCCCATGGTAAGGACAGAACCAGAGGGGATTATGCTTCTGCCCTGCTACCTGGAAATCATAGCCACAATTTGAATGAAATCAGCTCTAAAGGTCAGAGCTAGAGGAGATTCTGCTTCCCTATCTACTCCATGATGCTGATTAATTAGATTCCACCTTGAAAGACAGAGTCAACAGGTTATTATGTGCCCCAGGAAAACATCACCATCAGGTGAACAGACCTCACACAGAAGGACAGATCAACAGTGACATCATTTTGTTTTCCTGCTTATGTTTGGTAAATGTCACATTTACAAGTGAAGGACAGAGCCAGATAGAAACAACTTCCCTGCCAGCACCTGGTAGAGGTCATTGCCAGATGATTGGATCTGACCCTGAAGAACAGAACCATAGCAGATTTGGAATCTTTGCCTGTGCATGGAAAACATCACTTTCAGTTGAGTGGCCACCACGCTGAAATATATGCGACATATGATGCTGCTTCTGTTAGAACCTGAAAAATATCACTGACAGGTGAACAGACCCCTCTGTGAAGACAGACAGAAGGTATTCTGAGCCCAAAAAAGGATTCTGAGGCCCTGTCTGTGAATGTAAAGTATCTCTACCATGTGAGCAAAACCTGTTAGCCAAAGGGTATTCTGCTTCCCTTTCTGTGCCAAGAAAACATTGCAGACAGGTCAACAAACCCCACCTTGAAGGTCAGAGTCAGGAGTTTAATATTGCTTTCATGCCAGCACCCAAAGATCATTATTACCACTTAAGTAAAATCTGTCATGAAGGAAAGAGCCAGAGAGGAGTATATTCCTTGTCTGCGCTATGAAAAATTTGATGCCAGAAAACCAGTCAATTCCCTGAAGAGAAAAGCCAAATGGGATTCAGCTTCCCAGCCTGATCCCAGAAAACATTATTGCGTGGTGCTCAGACTCACCCCAAAGGCCAGATACATAGAGTATCTGCTTTACTGACTGTGTCTGGAAAATATTACTCCAGTTGAGTTGACTATGCCCTGAGATACAGAATCAGAGGAAATTCTGTTTCCATGCCAGCATTCACAAAATATTGCTGCCAGGTAAATGAGACCCCAGCACTCAGAAAAAGTCACTCTTGCTGAACAGACTCCCATGCTGAATGAAAGAGCCAATGGGGATTCTGCTTCCAAGCCTAGAAAAATGTTACTGATATGTGATTGGACCCTTCCCTGCAGGAAAGAGTTAGTGTTGGTGTTCTGCTTCCCTGCCAGTGCCAAGGTACTGTTGCCACTTGTGCTAACTCTGAAAGAGACAGTTGACAGAGAATTTTGCTTACCTACTAGGACCCAAAAAATGTTGCTACCTGTTGAGTGGTTCCCAATGTGTATGACAGAGCCAGAGGGTGTATTCTGCTTCCCTTCTTGTGAAGAAAAATGTCACTAGGTGATCAGACCTGGTCTTGAAACACAGAGCCAGAGGAGAGTTTTCTTTCCTACTAATGCTTGGACAATGTCACCACCACGTGAGTAGACCCCGTTCTGAAGTTGAAAACCAGAGAGGTGATTCTGGTTCACTATCAGTATGCAGAAAATGTCACTGCCAATTGAGCAGACCCTGATCTGAAGTATAGAGATAGAGATGACTCAGCTTCACTACTTGTACCTAGAAATAGTCACCACCAGGTGAGTGGATAACATCTTGAAAAGGAGCCAATAAGGAATTCTGTTTCCCTTTTGGCACTAGGAAACTATTGTAGTGAGTCAACCTCACTCTGAATGACAGAGCCAGAGATCTGCTAGTGCTGGTAAAATGTTATCAACAATTCAGCAAACACAGCTCTGAGATGACGAGCCAGAGAGGTGATTCCACTTCCCTGCTGTCTTTCCTGGTACATGGTAAATGTCATTGCAAGGTGAGCATAGAGAATGAAGAAAGAGTCACTGAGGGGATTCTGATTCTATGGCCATGCCCAGATAATATTACTGCCAGATGAACTTAACCTGCCCTGTATTACAGAACCTGTGGGGATTCTGCATCCCTGCCTGTGTCTGGAAAACATCACCTACAGGTCAGTAGAACTCACCCTGGAGGACAAAGCCAGTAGGGGATACTACTTCCCTTTGGACTCCCTGAAATTGTCACCACCACTTAAGTGATCTCCCTGAAGGACAAAGCCAGAGGAGAATCTGCTACTCTGCCAGTTCTATGAAACAGTTGATGCCACTAGTTTGGAACTAGCATTGAATGGAAGTTTAGAAAAGGTTATATTTCCCTGCTGACAACCAGAAAACTTTGCCACCATGTGAACAGAACTTGTTCTGAAAGATAGAGCCAGATGGGATTCTGTTTTCTTGCCTGTACCCAGAAACCATCACTACCAAGTGAATAAACCCACCCTTATTTATTGATGCACAGAGTCAGAGGAGATACTATGTCCCTGATTGTTTTTCTTCGGGTCTCTTTTAGCTGGTACTCTTCAGGCATGCAGGATTTGATTGCATGTAGTGTTTAACTCTGGGAGTATCTCTTTTATGATGTCTTTGACAGTTGATTCTTTTTTTCTTTTATATATATTATTTAAACAGCTTGATTACATACATGATTGTGTTTGGGTTTCAGTCATGTAAAGAATACCACCCATCACCAGTGCAACATTCCCATCACCAATGTCCCAAATCTCCCTCGTCCTTACCCAATGCCCGCCTGTACTCTAGACAGGCTTTCTATTACCCTCATACATTCTCATTGTTAGGATAGTTCAAAATGTAGTTACTTCTCTAACTAAACTCATCCCTGTTTGTGGTGAGCTTCATGAGGTGAGCTGTAACTTACAGCACTTCTCTCTTTTGTGTCTAAAAATTATTGCAAGAATGTCTTTCATTTTTCTTATAACCCATATATGAGTGAGACCATTCTGCGTTTCTCTCTTTCTGACTTATTTTACTTAGCATAATTTTTTCTTTTTTTAATTATCTTTATTTAAACACTGTGATTAAAATATAATTGTAGTTGTATGATTACAGTCATGTAAAGAACACCCCCCTTCACCAGTGCAGGATTCCCACCACCTATTTCCCAGATCTACCTACTCCCCACCCCACCCACACCTGTACTCGAGACAGGCTTTCTTTTTCCCTCATTCATTCACATTGTTATGATAGTTTTCAGTGTAGTTATTTCTCTAACTGCACTTATCATTCTATGTGGTGAGCTTCATGTCATTAGCTGCACCTACATGGGAGGATGAGGGAAAGTAAGGGTTGGGACTGAGGCAGTAAAATATTAGAAATGAGCTTTGTAGGGCAGTATCATGGTCCCAATACAAGATGGATATTATGGATATATAGAACATATGCACACAATACTATCAATATGAAAACAAAGAGGAAAAAATTTCCACTGACTGTCCCAATTTAAACCAGTGCTAGAACAGCCTGCCCTCCTCCCAGAGTGCATTCCCATTAGTGTAGGGAGAGATAGGGGGAAAGCCTGTTGACCCCTATAGAGTCCACCTAGACCAGTGCCCAGGGAAAGACTGAAGTCCAGGGGAGAAAAACTCTATACCTGGCAAGAGCTGGTCTCCAGAATCAAGGATGAAATTGGAAGCCAAATGTCTGTCTGCCCGCCCTCCTCCCCATGCACCTCCCACCTGGAGTACAGAGGGAGGGGGGAACCTGAGGACCACTAAGAGTCCACCTGAACCCACTTCTGGCCATCTGAGCTAGCACTCAGGGAAGGCC
This sequence comes from Suncus etruscus, assembly GCF_024139225.1. Lineage (NCBI taxonomy): Eukaryota > Metazoa > Chordata > Mammalia > Eulipotyphla > Soricidae > Suncus > Suncus etruscus. The sequence goes on from NC_064857.1 coordinate 43,172,806, forward strand.
TGGAGTCAGGGGAAAAAGACAAGGACGACTGGGGGCCTGCCAAGCCTCCCAGCACTCCCCGGGCTAGGGAAGAAAGGCTCTGGTATGGAGCCTCCCCAAACCCCATACCTGGCAAGAGCTGATCTCCAGAATCAAAGAGGCAACCGGAAGCCAAATGTCTGCCTGCCCTCCTCCCCATGCACCTCCCCCCTGGAGTATGGAGGGGGGGAACCTGAGGACCACTAAGAGTCCACCTGAACCCACTTCTGGCCATCTGAGCTGGCACCCAGGGAAGGCCTGGAGTCAGGGGAAAAAGACAAGGACAGCTGGGGACCTTCCAAGCCTCCCAGCACTCCTCAGGCTAAGGAAAAAGGCTCTGGTATGGGGCCTCCCCAAACCCCATACCTAGCAAGAGCTGGTCTCCAGAATCAAAGAGGAAACCGGAAGCCAGATGTCTGCCTGCCCTCCTCCCCTTGCACCTCCCTCCTGGAGTACGGAGGGAGGGGGGAACCTGAGGACCACTAAGAGTCCATGACAGTTAATTCTTTCTGGGGATCTCCTACCTGGGCCTCTGGGACTCCAATGATTCTTATGTTGTTTTTGTTGATTTTATCAAAGACTTCTATTTTCATCTGTTCACATTACTTGAGTATTTTTTCTATTGCCTGATCGCTGTTCTTAAGGTTCTTAACCAATTTCTTCTGCTGTGTTGAGTTTTTCTGCATCTCATCTTCCAGCAAGTTGATTCTGTCCTCATCTGCCATTAACCTGTTGGAGAGGCTATCCACTGAGTTCTTCAGTTGAGCTACCGTGTTTTTCAGATCTGTTATTTCAGTTTGGAGTTTTCTGATTTCTGTTTTTGTGTTCTGTTCAGATCGATCTGTGCTTTCTTTGAGTTCTACGAACATCTTCCATATTTCTATTCTAAGCTCCTTATCTGAGAAGTTAATCAGATGGTTGGAATTTTTTGGGTCATCCGAGCTATTGACTCCATTCTTTGTGTGTTTGCCTGCGAGGTTTTCGCATTGTCAAGCTTGTAGTGTGATTTTTTTCTGCGTGTTGTGGTGGGGTTTATTGGTTAGAAAAAGTGTGTGGCCGTGAAGTGGAGCAGCTGCGCTCTTCTGGGGCCTCTAGGTGACAGTATTTTTTTTTTTTTTTGGTTTGCTTCCCAGGGTTCTGAGGAGAGCTTCAAGAATTCAGAAAAGATAGAGAAGCACAAGACAGAGTTCCCTTCAGGTCCTCAAGGTTCTCAGAAGAAGCACAGCAGGGTAGACTCTAGGCAGGTAGAGCAATCAGCACTCCACCTGGCAACCCCCATAGCCAGCCAGTTCTCACTCACTCACTCACTCACTCACTCACTCACTCACTCACTCACTCACTCACTGGGCAGCTTCAGAATGCAGTTTTTTTTTGTTTCGCTTCCCAGGGCTCTGAGGAGAGCTTCAAGAATTCAGGAAAGGCAGAGAAACACAGGACAGAGTTCCCTTCAGATCCTCAGGGTCCTCAGAACCTGTGTCCTTGCTTGTGCTATAAAAAATCCAATGCCAGATGAGAAAGAATACCCTTCCTAAAGGACAGAGCTAATAGGGGATTCCACTTCCCTGCTGGTGTCCAGCTAATGTCTCATCCAGGTGATAAGACCCTGCTATGAAGCACAGAGCCAGAGGAGATTCTTCTTCTATTCTAAGACCCAAATGATGTCATTGCTATTTGATCAACCCTGCCCTGAATGACAGAGCAAGAGCAGATTCTAAAACCTGCTTTGCCTTGAAAACATTGCTGCCATGTAATTGAACACTACCAGGAGGCCAGAGCAAGAGGGGATTCTACTTCTCTGGCTAGTCCAGAAAATGTCAAACAGAACAAGGTGAACAGAACATGAACTGAAAAACAGTCAGTGCCCGGACTGCCTCCACTGGTAACATAACCATCAGGTAATAGGACAATCTCTGAAAGACAGAGGTGACAGGAAATTCTGCTTTTTTGCTGTTGCCTGGAAGATTTTGCTGCCAGATGAGTGGACCCCACTCTGAAGGAAAGAACCAGAGGAAATTCTGCTTAACTGCCTGTATCTAAAAAACATCATCAACAGGTGAGCAGGCACACCTAGAAGGACAGAAATGGGGGGGGGGAAATATTGCTTCCATGTCAGCACCCTAAACTGTCACCACCACTTGAGCAGACACTGCTCTGAATGATAGAGTGATAGAGTATGAGGAGATTCTTCTTGTCTGTGCCCAGAAATCATCACTGTGAAGTGAATGACACTGACCAGAAGAATAAAGCCAAAATTTACTATATACCTACTGGTTCAGGGAAAACATTGCTGCCAGGTCAGCAGACCATGCCCTGAAGGAAAGAACCAGAAAGATTATTGCTTTGCTTTGTGTGTTCTTGAAAAATGCCTCTGCCAGGTAATGGATGTCAGCCTGAAGGAATGAGCCACAGGGTATTTTGCTTCCCTGCCTTTGTTCAGAAAACTTCCAGGTGAGCAGATCTTATTATGAAGAACAGAACCAAAGTCAATTCTGCTTTCATGCTAGCCACTGGATAACATTGTGCCCAGGTGAACAGACAAACTCTGAAAGACAGAGATGACAGGGAATTCTGCTTCTCTATTGGGACCCCCAAAATTTCCACCAAATGAGTTTATATCACACCGAAGACAGAGCCAGAGGGTATTCTACTTTCCTGCCTGTGCCAGAGAAATGTTGCTCCAGTGAATGACAGAGGCAGAGGGTATTGCCCTGAATGACAGAGGCAGAGGGTATTTCCACCAGGTGAGTGGATACTGCACTGAAAGAGAGAACTAGATAAATTTTGCTTCCCTATTGGTTTAGAAAAATGTTGCTTCCAAGTGAGTGGGTTCTACCCTGAGGATAGAGACAGAGGGAGTTTGTTTTCCTTCATGCATCAAGAAAATGTTGATGCCTACCATGTCTCATCTAAGAAGAAGATGCAGTTTGGCCATGCCTGTCATGGAGAGGATTCAAGGAATTCTTCCCTCCTTTCAGGAGGGCCAGATCCCAGAGTGGCTCACCAAATGAGAGGATATGAAGGACCCATTTCCCAGACAGGAGATCTTGGCATGTTCACCCAGTCATGAGCAGTTGTTTATTAAAGAAATTATTTATTTATATATACTCTTACAAAATTATTAACCACCCTCAGACCTAGCTTTATTGTTAACCTAAGTACAGTCATTTCAGGTTCAGTGCAGTGTGTGTGAACTGAAACAAGACAAAAAAATAACAAGTGCCAGTCTCTGGAAACTGACCTTGCTAACAATTTCCAGATCTGGAAGTCTGAACACAAAACACAGAGTAGCCTCAAATAGATAGCAGAGGAGAGTAGAATCTGAAGGCTGTATATTGGGTCTAAAAAGATAAGATTTCTTTTTGCTAAGCATGCAGATTGGCCTGCGCATTTGTTTAAGACAGTGCAATAACTAACAGTTTTTATTTATATATATATTTTTAACATGATTTTTATTTTAATCATAATGGCTTTCATATATATATGTAATATATATATACAATACAATAATATTTTAGGTACATATTAACATAAAATCAGGGAAATTCCCATCACTGAATTGTCCTCCCTCCACCTCTGTTCCCATCCTACTTCCCATATCCTCTTTCCTCACCCCCAATGCTGCTAGAGTAAGTGGTCCCCTCTGTGCCTAGCTTACTACTTAGTGGTCTTATACCTGTTTGGTCTTGGTACCTCTCTTATTCCCCCCCCCCCAACTGGGAGGCGGGACTAGATAGTTCAAGTTATGTGGTTTTGTTTGAAGAAGAGAAAAGTAATAACCTGGAGAAAAAAAAAGAAAAAAAGAAAGGAAATGGGCGGAGTCCTTCTAGAGGCTTTCATCCTTGGTTTGAGAGATGAAGGGGAAAAAGAAGGTGAAACACCACAATAGTACATAAAGAACTGTCAAATAAAGTATCTAGTGAGCATTCTAAAAAAAGGGGGGGGGGTGATTATGCACCATATAAAGGCCATAGCTGAGATAAAAAAAAATGTGGCAGAGCACACAAGAAAATAAAAGAAGAAAATAAATAAATTAATATAAATGGAGACATCCACTTCAATAGCCAAACCACAACAATGAAATCAACAAAAAATAGATAAGTGAATAATAATAATAATAAATTGTTTTGTGCTTTTTTTTCTTTCCTTTTTGCAGATGCACAGTAAATATTGGGGTCATTCGAAAGGAATTTCCTTTGACTAATAGATACAGGGTTTCTCCACCCTTGAAGTATATTGTCATGGGGATTAACTATAGACTCCTTTTAGGTTCATTTACTCTCCCCTTGGTGCTTTTGTGGTGTATGGAAAACTTCTGCTCTGTCCTGGGTGATAAAATATTTTATTGAAACACCTTGATTACAGACATGATTGTGTTTGGGTTTCAGTCATGTAAAGAACATCACCCATCACCAGTGCAACATTCCCATCACCAGTGTTCCAAATCTCCCTCCTTCCCACACAACCCCCGCCTGTACTCTAGACAGGCTTTCTATAACCCTCCTACGTTCCATTATTAGGATAGTCCAAAATGTAGTTATTTCTCTAACTAAACTCATCCCTGTGTGTGGTGAGCTTCAAGAGGTGAGCTGTAACTTCCAGCCCTTCTCTTTTTTGTGTCTGAAAATTATTATTGCAAGAATGTCTTTCATTTTTCTTTCTTAAAACCCATAGATGAGTAAGACCATTCTGCATTTCTCTCTCTCTCTCTGACTTATTTCACTCAGCATAATAGATTCCATATACATCCATGTATAGGAAAATTTCATGACTTCATCTCTCCTCCTGACAGCTGCATAATATTCCATTGTGTATATGTACCACAGTTTCTTTAGCCATTCGTCTGTGGAAGGGCATCTTGGTTGTTTCCAGAGTCTTGCTATGGTAAATTGTGCTGCGATGAATATAGGTGCAAGGAAGGGATTTTTGTATTGTATTTTTGTGTTTCTAGGGTATATTCCTAGGAGTGGTATAGCTGGATTATATGGGAGCTCGATTTCCAGTTTTTGGAGTTAATCTCCATATCGCTTTCCATGAAGGTTGAACTAGATGGCATTCTCACCAGCAGTGGATAAGAGTTCCTTTCTTTCTACATCCCCACCAACACTGCTTGGTGAGAGCAGACAGCCTTGTCTTGTGCCAGAATTTAGAGGAAAGGCTTTTAGTTTTTCTCCATTGAGGATAATATTTGCTATTGGCTTGTGGTAGATGGTCTTAACTATATTGAGAAAGGTTCCTTTCATTCCTATCTTGCTGAGAGTTTTGATCAAGAATGGGTGTTGGACCTTATTAAATGCTTTCTCTGCATCTATTGATATGATCATGTGATTTTTATTTTTCTTGCTGTTGATGTTGTGTATTATGTTGATAGATTTATGGATGTTAAACCATCCTTGCATTCCTGGAATGAAACCTGCTTGATTGTAGTGGATGATCTTCTTAATGAGACATTGAATCCTATTTGCCAGGATTTTGTTGAGGATCTTTGCATCTGTATTCATCAGAGATATTGGTCTGTAATTTTCTTTTTCATAGCATCTCTGTCTAGTTTAGGTATCAAGGTGATGTAGGCTTCATAAAAGCTATTTGGAAGTGTTCCTAGTTTTTCGATTTCATGAGAATCTTGCTAGGATTGGTAGTAGTTCCTCTTGGAAAGTTTGAAAGAATTCATTAGTGAATTCATCTGGGCCTGGGCTTTTGTTTTTGATTACCGTTTTAATTTCATCAATAGTGAGGGGGGTTTAGATATGCTACATCCTCTTCATTCAACCGTTGAAGACTATAAGAATCCAAGAATTTATTATTTCTTCCAGGTTCTCATTTTTAGTGGCATAGAATTTCTCAAAGTAGTTTCTGATTACCCTTTAAACCTCTGCCATATCAGTAGTGATCTTTCCTTTCTCATTCCTAATACAAGTTATCAAGTAACTCTCTCTCTCTTTCTTTGTTAGTTTTGCAGTAGTCTATCAATCTTGTTTATTTTTTCGAAGAACCAACTTCTGCTTTCGTTGATCTTTCGGATTGTTTTTTGGGTTTCCACTTTGTTGATTTCTGCTCTCAGCTTTGTATTTTCTTCTGTTTCCTTCTCTTTTGTTCCTTTTGTTGAGCACTTTCTAATTCTATGAGCTGAATCATTAAGTTATTCAGGTAGGCCTCTTCTTCCTTCCTGATGTGTGCTTGCAAAGCTATAAATTTTCCTCTCACTACTGCTTTTGCTGTGTCCCATAAGTTCTGATAGTGTCTTTATTATCATTTGTATTCAGGAAAATTTTGATTTCCTCTTTGATTTCATCTCGGACCCACTGGTTATTCAGTATGAGGCTACTTAACTTCCAAGTGTTAAAGTTTTTTTTCTGTGTTCCTTTGGAATGCACATATAATTTCAGAGCCTTGTGGTCAGCGAAGGTAGCCTGCAAAATTTCTATCTTCTTGATATTATGGAGGTATGTTTTATGTGCCAGCATGTAATCTATCCTGGAGAATGTCCATGTAAATTGGAGAAAAATGTGCATCCAGGTTTCTGGGTTTGAGTGTCCTCTCTCTCTCTCTCTCTCTCTCTCTCTCTCTCTCTCTCTCTCTCTCTCTCTCTCTCTCTCTCTTTTTCTTTTCTCAGGTCTAGTATATTCTTGTTGGTTTTCAGTCTGGTTGACCTATCGAGTGTTGACAAAGCCGTGTTGAGATACCCCACAATTATTGTGTTGTTATTTATATTATTTTTCAGATTTGTCAACAATTGTATTAAATATTTTGCTGGCCCCTCATTTGGTGCATATGTTTAGGAGAGTGATTTCTTCCGCTGTACATATCCCTTGATTAATATAAAATGTCCATCTTTGTCACTAACAACTTTCCTGAGTATAAAGTTTGCATCATCTGATATTAGTATGGCCACTCCAGCTTTTTTATAGGTGTTGTTTGCCTGGATAATTTTCCTCAAGCCTTTTATTTTGAGTCGATTTTTGTTCTGACTATTCAGGTGCATTTCTTGTAGGCAGCAGAAGGTTGGATTGAGGTTTTTGATCCATTTAGCCACTCTTTGTCTCTTAACTGGTGCGTTTAGTCCATTGATATTGAGAGAAAGAATTGTCCTGGGATTTAATGCCATCCTTTTTTTTTTACCATTTATTATTTATTAGTTTTTTTAAGTCTGATTATTTTTTATTTTCTTTTTATTTTCTTTTTCTTATTTAACCAACTTTATTACATACATGATTGTGTTTGGGTTTTAGTCATGTAAAGAACACCACCCATCACCAGTGCAACATTCCCATCACCAATGTCCCAAATCTCCTTCCTCCCCACCCAACCCCCGCCTGTACTCTAGACAGGCTATTTCCCTTGTACTTTCTCATTATTAGGATAGTTCAAAACATAGTTATTTCTCTAACTAAACTCATCCCTGTTTGCGATGAGCTTCATGAGGTGAGCTGTAACTTCCAGCTCTTTTCTCATTTGTGTCTGAAAATTATTATTGCAAGAAGGTCTTTCATTTTTCTTTCTTAAAACCCATAGATGAGTGAGGCCATTGTTTTCTCTCTCTCTCTCCCTCTCTCTCTCTGACTTATTTCACTTAGCATAATAGATTCCATGTACATCCATGTATAGAAAAATTTCATGACTTCATCTTTCCTGAAAGCTGCATAATATTCCATTGTGTATATTGAAATTTGGTGTGTCTTTCGGTCAGTCTTGTCTTAAATTAGGTCTTTCAGTTTTTCTCTTAAAACTGGTTTTGGGTTTGTAAAGTTTCTGAGATGTTGTTTGTATGTGAAACCATGTATTTTTTTTGTCAAACCTGATAGTGAGTTTTTCTGGGTACAGTATTCTAGGTGAAGCATTTATTTAATTGAGTTTTGTCATTATGTCCCACCACTGCTTTCTGCCTTGAGTTTTTCTGGTGACAGGTCTGCTGTAAATCTCAAGGATGTTCCCTTGAATGTAATTTCCCTTTTTGATCTTGCTGCTTTCAGAATTCTGGCACTATCTGTGGGATTCGTCATTGTGACTAGGATGTGTTTTTGGGTGTTTTTTTTCTGGGTTTCTTTTAGTTGGTACTCTTTGGGCATGCAGGATTTGATCACAGATATTCTTTAGCTCTGGAAGTCTCTCTTTAATGATGTTCTTGACCATTGATTCTTCCTGGGAATTTTCTTCCTGGGTTTCTGGTACTCCAATGATTTAAGTTGTTTCTCTTGAGCTTATCATAGACTTCTATTTTCATCTGTTCCTACTCTTTAACTAATTTTTCCATTGTCTGTTCATTTGCTTTAAGTTTTTTTCCATTCTCTCCCACTGTATGGAGTTGTTATTTATCTAATCTTCCACAGCACCAATTCTATTCTCAGCTTCTGTTAGCCTGTTGGAAAGCATATCCATTTTGCCATTCAATTCGTTTACTGAGTTTTTTAGGCCTGTTATATTACCTGTTATTTCAGTTTGGAGTTTTGTGATTTCTGTCTTCATATTTTCTTGGTTCTTATTAGTGTTCTGTTCAACTCGATCAATGGTTTCTTTGAGTTCTTTGAGCATCTTCTATATTTCTTGTCTAAACTCCTTATCTGAGAGATTGATTAGTTGGTTGGCCGTTTTCTGATCATCATAATTGTCATCTTCATTCCCTATGTCTGATGGTGGCCTGCATTGTTTCCCCATTGTCACACTTGTATTGTGGATTTTTCTACATGTTGTGGTGTTATTCATTGGCTAAATGATTTGCGCAGCCACACTCCTCTGACTCCACCCTTTCTGGGTGGGTTGACTTGCCTCCAAGAAGGGGAGCCCTCTGTGGATGAAGCCTCACACAGGATCAAATCTTAGGCGCGAGCACGCAGCAGAGAAGACGGTCTGGGGAGAGATGCTGGGCTTCAGTGATCTAGCTCAGTTTTTAGTGTGATTTTTTCTTCTTGTTGCAGTGGTGTTCTTTCCTTAGAAAGTGCACATGGCCACGTAGTGAAGTGGAGCTAAGTGCTCTTCAGGAGCCTCTGGGAGAGCAAATTTTCTGTGCCCTTTTTGGCCCACTCCCAATAGGTTTAGGAGACAGGACAGGAGACAAACACACACAGACAGCACTCACAGTTTCTCAATAACTAACAGTTTTAAAAGGTAAATTATAATTGACTTTCCAAAAAATTTAGTATAAGTGTCCTGTAAACAAAGAAACAAACAATAAACAAACAAGATTCAAGCTTACTCTTAGTGTCTGGTCTTGATCTTATTGCCATTCCTGCACCCACCTTCCTTAAGAGGACCCATTAATGTTCCATTAATATTGCTGGCTTAAGAGAGCTTGTTGCAGATGCCAGGTGAGTGTATACCACTCTGAAGGACAGAAAAACTGAGGATTGTGCTTTCAGACATCCATCATGGCTAGGTGAGAAATCAACCTTGAAACACAGAGCTAACAGGATATTCTGCTTCCCTGATGGAATCCAGAAAATATCACTGCTTAATAAGTGGATCTTGCTTTAAAGGACAGAGCTGGAGAGTATTCAGTTTCCCTGACTGTGCGGGGAATATGTCCATCTAGGTAAGCTGACCAGGCCCTGAAAGACAGAGCCAGAGTGTATTCTGGTTTCATGCCAGTGCTGAGAAAACGTTGTAATCAGGTGTGTTTAACTACTCTGAAGAACACATCAGAATGGGGATTCTGTTTCCCTGTATGATTACTGGGTCCTCAGTTACTCAGTATTTATTCTCCACAACTGGGTGTGAGCTGGTTTGGATTACTGGGTCACTCCCTACTTAGTATTTGTTTTCCACCCTAGGGTTTGGTCTGGTTCTTGCTACTAAAAAGACTGGGTTTTAGGAAAGCAGAGTATTCATTGTCTAGTCTTTCTCCACTAAGGTGCCTTTCTTCTTAGGAGCAGAAGGCTTGCATGTTTAAATTCTTGGCTTGAGTGTTGGAATTCCTTAGCCTGTTCTTACCCTCTTCCACTGTGTCTATTATTTCCTGCATTGGTGTTTGCTTCCAGACTTGCAGTATCTCGTTTCTGGTTCTGGAGTCCGAGGCTTCATTAACGTGTATTTCATGGAAAATGATTCTTCTACTTCAGCAGACCCTGCCTTTAGGACAGAACCAGAGGGGATTCTGTTTACCTGCCAGCACACCTGAAATTGTTGCTGCCATGTGAGATAAAAACACCCTGAGCACAGAATCAACTGGCATTTGAAAAACATCACCACCTGGTGAGTAAACCTAGCCAAGGGAATTATGTTTCCCTGCCTTCTCCTGGAAAATATTACTGATGGGTAAGCAAACCATGCTCTGATGCTCAGAGAGAGAAAGGGATTCTACTTCCCTGCTGGTGCCTGGAAAACACTGAACACCAGGTGAGCTGACCTGTCTAAAGAAAAAAAAAAAACAGTGAGGGAGTTTTGACTCCAGGCCTGTGCCCAAATAACTTTAATACCAGGTGATCAAACCCAAACCTGACAGACAGAGCCAGAGGAGATCCTGCTTCCCTGCCTGCACTCAAAAAACATGGCTGACAGCTGAGTGAGTCCCTATAAATAAAGTCAGAAAGGTCAAATTTTAAGATGTAGAAGGCATGGTGAGACTAGAGTGGCTGGTGAGGTCAGAATTATTGGATGTAGAAGTCATTGTTAAGCTCAGAGCTCAGGTGAATAGAGCACGCACCAAAAAAAAAGCATCCATCAGTCACTTAGGGAGCGTAACTCCATTTATTTTAACTGAAAAAGGGATATTTATATTAGTGGAGAGTAAGGTGTAGAGTAAGGTGTGGACTCTGTCAGCCAATTGGGAAGGATGTGAGAGGGAATTACAACAAGTTGTGTGCTTCTTTATTTAGGGCAAATAAAATGAAGGAATTAATAAAAGCAGGATGTGTGTTCTGGATGCTAAAACAGGGTGTGTGCTTAAGGTAATTAGCTACAGATCCCACCCTTAGTGATATTTTCCCTGTTGGTGACTGAAAATCATCTTTTCCTTTTGAGTGGATTCCCACTGAAGGAGAGAACCAAAGGGAATTATGCTTCCTTGCCTATGCCTTGAAAATGTTGATAGGTGAGCAAACCCCATCCTGAAGGACAGAGATGGCAGTGGTTTCTACTTCCATGCTTGTGCTCATTAAACATCACATTTAAATGAACAGACACTGCTTTGAAGAACAGAGCAGAGGAGATTCTTCTTCTACGCCTGTTTTTAGAAACTGTCACTGCCTGGTGAGCAGACTCCTTGAAAATAAGGCCAGTGTCTGTGCCTTGAAATCGTCACCACCATTTGAATGGATTCTGCCCTGAAGGACAGTACCATAGGGTATTATGCTTCCCTGCCTGTGCCATGGACAAGTCAATGCAAGGTGAGTGAACCCAGCCCTGAATGACTGATCTGACAGGGTTTTGCCACCATGCAAATGAAATTTGTCTTGATAAATAGAGTCAGAGAGGATTCTGCTTCCTTGCCTGTGCCCAGAAATCATCATTGTCAAATAAATGGGCCCTGTCCTGAATGACAGCAACAAATATTTCTGCTTGTTATTAAATATTAAATACTAATATTAAATATTAAATATTTCATGCAAATGTCAGTATAACAATAATGCCTGGGAGAGGACCTTGCCCTAAAGGAAAGAACCTGAGGGAATTGTGCTTCCCTTCCTGCACCTGGAAAACATCATCATTAGGGGAGAAGATCCCGCTTTGAAGGAAAGAACCAGAGTGGATTCTGCTTTTCTGCCTGAGTCCAGAAAACATTGTTGCCTGATGAGGAAAGACTGGCCTAAGGGAACTAGAGGGGATTTTGCTTCCATGTCAGTGCCCATATACCATCACTGTTGTTTGAGCAAACCAGCCTTGAAACACTGAGCCAACAGAGAATTCTGCTTCCCAGCTGACACCAGGAAAATATCATCCCAGGGAAAATGGACCATGCCCTGTAGGATAGAACCAGATGGGATTCTGATTTTCTGACTGCATCTGGAAAATGATGCCATCAGGTGAGTGGACGCTGTCCTAAAGGAAAGAGCTAGAGGGGATTCTGTTTCCTTTAAGGTGCCTAGAAAATGTTACCACAGTGAGTGGAACTCTTTCTGAATATAGAACAGAGAGATACAACATCCCTGCTGACACAAGTAAAACATTGCTGCCATTTATGCTGACCCAATCTGAAAGACAGAGAAATCAGGGAATTCTGATTCCCTGTCAACACCCAGGAACTATATCACCATGTGAGCAGGATCCATCCTGAAGGACAGGTTCAGAAGGGTTTTTGTTTTCCTTCTCCCAGAAAACATCATTGCCAGTTAAGCAAACCCTGTCCTGAAGGATGAAGCCAATGGAATTCTGCTTCCCTGCCTGAATCTGAATGGACCTTATTCTAAAGGAAAGAGCTCTGGAGAATTCTACTTCCAAGAGCCCCTGGCAATCATCACTGCCAATTGATCAGACTCCACCCTGAAGGACATCAAACATGATTATTCTTCCCTGCCAGAGCCACTCCAGGTCAGTGAACCCCACCCTGAAATAAAGCATACTGGAAATATGTTTTCCTGCACCATGGCATCCGGAAATTATAGATTTGTAGAACTTTCTCTGAAGGACAGAAGCAGAAGTAAGCTTTTATGAAAATGTCTCTTCCTGGTAAGCGAATTGTGATGATTAAAGATATTGGGTGGATTTTGATTCCCTGTTTGTGCTAGGAAAACATTGCTAACAGTTCAGCGGACACTGCCCTGAATGCCAGAGACAGAGAGGGGATTATTATTTCCTGCTGGCACTCTAAAAATATTGCCCCAGGTTAGTGGACCTTTCCCTAAAGGACAAAGCCAGAGGAGATTCTGCTTCCCTGCCTGTACCAGGATAAATAAGTCTCTGACAGAGGAGTGGATTCTGCCCTGAAGTACAGAAACACAGTGGATATTGCTTTCATTCCTGCACCTAGAAAGCATTGATGCCAGGTGCTTCAATGCCACCATGAAGGATATAACTGATAGATTCTGCTTCCATTCTGGTACCCAGAAAGTTGCCACCAAGTGAGTGGACCTTGCCCTGAAGGACAGAGCCAGAAAATATCTTGATTCCATCCTGGCACCCAGAAAACATAACAGCCAGCTGAGCAACCCTTTCCTGAAATACAGAGCCAAAATAAATTCTAGTTCCTTGCCAGTACCATAAATTATGGCTGGCAGGTGAGCAAACCCGGCCCTGATGGACAGAGCATAGGGGATTCTGTTTCATTGCTATTGCCAGTATATGTCACCACCAGATGATGGCCCCATCCTGAAGGAGAGCCAAAAAGGCAATTCTGCTTACCTGATAGTGCCCAGAAAAATTTGCTACAAGGTGAGCGAACCCTGCCCTTAAGGATAGAACCAGAGGGGATTCTGATCCCCTGCCTACACCCAGAAAACATCACCACCAGGTGAGAAGACTCTGTCCTGAGGATAAAGACAGAGTAGGTTCTTCTTTTGTTTGCATCTAGAAAATGTTGCTAACAGGTGTTTGGACTCTGTTTAAATGATAGAGATGACAGAGGATTGTACTTTCCTACTGGTGCTTGAGAATATGTGTTGCCACATGAGGGTACCCTGTCCTGAAGGACAAAGCTGACAGGAGATCTGCTTCTCTGCCAGCACCAGAAACATAGGTGAGTGGACCCCACCCTGAAGGTTATATCCTGGAGGCAATTGCGCTTCTCTGTTAGTTCCTGAAAAACATTGCCAGCAGGTGAGCTTGCCCTGCCTTGAAGGATAGAGTCAGAATAGATTATGTTTCCCTGCCAGCCCCCAGAAAATGTCACTGCCATTTGAGTTGACCCAGCACCAAATGACAGAACCAGAAGGGATTTTGTTTCCCTGACATTTCCTGATACATCACCTCAGATAAATAGACCTTATCTGAAAGATAGAGCTGATAGGGATTACTGTTCCATGTCAGCACTTGCAAAAGGTCACCATCAAGTGAGTAGACCCACCATAACAGACAGGAATAAGGGATTTTGCTTTCCTTTGACGCTGAGACAACTTTACCACCAGGTGAGTGGAATCTGCCCTGAAGGATGAGAGAGAGAGAGAGAGAGAGAGAGAGAGAGAGAGAGAGAGAGAGAGAGAGAGAGAGAGAGAGAGAGGATGTGAGGGAAATGAGAGACATTGGTGATGGTTACAGGAAGGGTGCACTAGTGAAGGATGGGTATGACTTAAACCAACAATGACCAAATTTTAAATATAATACTTAATAATGCAACTAAAATTAAAAAAGATTGACCAATCAATGAAAATATAGAAACTTTATACATTTAAAATGATGAACCATACTGGAAACCTTTCAGCAAATTCCTCAAAATTAAAATGTAAAATCACCATACAAGACTACAATTTTACATCTAGGCCTGGCTAACAAAATTGAAGGCTAATTCCAAATTAAAATGTAAAGATGTACATAGGAGAATTAATCATAAAAGTTGCAAACTGGAAGATTATTCAAAAATCTATCAACTGATGACAGAGTAAACAAGACATGACTTTTTAACAATGGAATATTTAACAGTTAGAAAAATAAATACAGATACATGAAACAATATTGGTAAATCTCAAAAACATATATAAAATCTAGAAAAATTACATACTGTAGTTTATGAGTTTATCAGAAAAGATAATTCTAAGGGCTGGAGTGGTAGCAGAGCAGTAAGACATTTGCCTTGCACACAATTGATCCAGGAAGGATGTGGGTTTGATCCTGGGCACCTCATATGAGATTGCCTGAACCAGGAATGATTTCTGAGTGCAGAGTCAGGAGTAACCCCTGAGAGACACTGAGTGTGGCCCAAACTTCTCCCCAAAAAGAAAAAAAATAAAGAAAAGCTAATTCTATATACAAAGAAAAAATATCAGTAAGTGATTTTATGGGACTGAGTGGCAGTCCCATAAATTCAACCAGAAAAGAAAAAAAATTTTAATATTATAGAAGTGTTCTAAAACTATATTATTGAATAATTCTCCAATTTATTGAAAATTACCTAATTTTATACATATAGCAAGTAAAGATTATTATGTAATATGGTCATCAAAAAAGCTGTTGTGAAAGTAAATTATGCATAAGATTAAAAAAATCATAAATTTGTATAAGTCATATTGATTTTTCCTAAATAGTTTATTGTAACAGTCTATAATTAACCAGCAAATTTTCACAAATTTTTAGCAAATGCAAAGTTTAAAAATCATAGGAAAAAGCAAACTCAATTTTCTTAGTACTAGACTTCTTACATCTCTCCAAGACCTAGTACACACTAGATTCTGTTGAATAATGGATGTTAGTCAACTGGAAGAATGGAGCCAGATAGATAACAAAATAACATTTTTCTTCCCTGACATAAATTTTCAAAGCTTAATTTTTGTGATATTGCTAAGCATTTTATAAAAGTAGCTCATAGTCAACAGTGCTAAAGTATTTAGGAATTACTTTATTGTCATATCTCCTCAATTTGTGTGATTAATGATAAAATACAAGTGATATTTTGACTTAAAAACCCTCTTAGAATGAGTCAAAAACTTTCTTAGATTTGAATTGCAATTATTTCAAGTTAATTTTATAAATATACTCATGTTTCACTGTGTGCACAGTGATCATGTAGTTCTAAAGAAAATATCATTTTATACCTGTAATAATTCAGAATATAGTTGTGCTGTGTATGCTCATTAGTTTCAGTCCCTAAGACAGAATCATAAAAGTATAACAAGTAGCAACAAATTGTAATACAATTATTGTCTTCTTAAAACAAATTCTGCATTCTGCTGGTGATAAACCATATTCTGTTGGTAATAAAACAGCTACTCAGCAGGATAAAAATGACATTATTTTCTATTTATAAGCATGAAATTGCAGTCCTTAAAATTATTTAGTGTAAACCAGCCTTCAGCATTTCTGTAACCACTCACAAGTGCATATGTAATAATTATTCTGCCCAATTACTTAGTGATAATTCTAATGTGACCTTGTCAGGCACATTATGTTTGGCAAGCAGGGTTTGATAGACTCTTGGCCAGCACACAAGTGACAGAAAACATTCTGTCACAATGAATTCACTTCTTTGATACATAGAGCTCACATTGTTTGGAGCTGCTGAAACTGATATTCAAAAACAAAATCAATTGTTTTTGTGTCCCTGACCCAGTTTTTATCAAACTGTTCTGGGGTGTTACCTGTGGCTAACTCAACCAGAAGAACCTCAGTAGAACCACACGTGGCACCACATAAATCACAGATTTTAGTCCAATTTTAATCTGCAAGTTATGATCATTTGTCTTTTCTCAAGAGCATGGCAGATGACTTCTCTAGTCTGCTGATTCTGAATGGCCATAGAAATGGAAACCCCTTTCCAAAGAAACATGAGAAAAACTCAGAATACAGACAAAATTATAAATTAGTCAGGCTCTGAATCTCATTTTCAGACTACTCATGTTCAAGTTCCAAATACTCTGGAGATTATGGAGAAGTCCAATAATCTCTTGAAGGCTCATTCCCATCTCTTTCTGGTAAAAATGAGATAATATACTATATTCAGAACCTTTATTTAGCATAAGGGCCAATGTATAGTAAATGTTTCATAAATCTTAGCTGTTATCAGTGGGGTTTTTAAAAATATATATTGAATCCACAATGACAGGTTTTTCAGGTCAAATTATATTCTCCACCAAGCTTGAGAAATGCAAAACACATTCCTTTACAGGACAATAGGTTCAGTGCAGTAGGTATGGTCTTGATTCACAGCCAAACTTGGTTTGATCCCTGGCTCCTCATATAATCTCTAAGTCCTAATGCACAGCCTGTAATAAACCTTGAACATAGCCGGATGTCACCCCCAAACCAAAAATGTAAAAATAAAAACAATGTTTTGATGGACTACAGAACTGAATAATTTTAAAGATAATTTAATTTGTGTCAAAATGCTGCTAACTGTTCCTCAACATATGAAATTTTAATTAACCTGTTGTCTGTATTTAAAAATCATTGGGACTACCATAGAAATTTGCAAATATTTTTTTTTTGTTTGTTTTTTGAGGGGGAGGCATACTCGGCGACATTCACAGATTACTCCTGGCTCTGGGTTCAGAAATTATTCCTGGCTTGGGAAACCATAAGGGTTGCCGGGAATTGAACCTACACCCATCCTGCGTCAGCCACATGCAAGGCAAATGCCCTACAGCTGTGCTACCACTCCAGTCCTAAAATTTTTAAGTTCCATTTTTGTTTTACCTGTAGTGGTGGACTCATAGTTTTCATCCCAGTGTTGAATCAACAAACTGACTATGATAATGTCATAAAGTTAAATCCACTCATAGCATACATTTTGATATTATTAAAAATGCAAAGTACCTGAAAATAAATTCAGGATTTCAGAAAATTTAATATATATATATTTAATATATAATATATATTATATATATACGTATATATATATGGCAAATAGACAATTTAATAATCTACTTTGATACTGGAATATTAAACCACCTTCACAGTTTAACATAATTATGTTAATTGTGGTTAGATTTATATCTAGCAAATTGCTATTTTTTCTACTTATTTCTTCTGTTTTATTTTTCCCTCTATTCCCACATTTATATTATTTTAGAGTTCATTATTATATATTTTATTTATTGGTATTTATTATATTAATTTATTTTATTTATAACTAGTTTCACTAAGAGTTTCAGTAAGCATAATTAACTTATTACCATCTAATTTTATTTTATAATACTTGTGAGTAATTTACAGTATATTATACTTCCTCTAATTTTCTTTACCTTGAATCTCTTTTTCTTCATCTGCTTTAATCCTATAAATAAATTTTAAAGTTTAGGTATTTTATTTATTTTTAATATGATTTTTATTTTGATCATAGTGGCTTACATATTGTTGAAAATAATATTTTAGGTACATATTAACATAATATCAGGGGGATTCCCATCACCAAATTATCTTCCCTACATCTCTGTTCCCATCCTACCTCCCATATACTCCTCCCTCACCCCCGGGGCTGCTAGAATATGTGGTCCCCTCTGAGCCTAGCTTACTACTTAGTGGTCCTACACCTGTTTTGGTTGGTACCTCCCTTGTTTCCTCCCCTAATTGGGAGGTGGTACTAGTTAGTTCCAGTTATGTGGTTTTGTTTGAAGAAAAGAAAAGTGATAAACTGGGGTAAAAATCAAATAAGTCAAAAATGGGCGGAGTCCTTCTAGAGGCTCTCATCATCGGTTTGAGAGACAAAGGGGGAAAAGAAGGTGAAACACCACAACAGTACAAAAAGAAGTGTCAAATAAAATATCCAGTGATCACTCCAACAATAAAGATTAGCACCACATAAGAGCCATGGTCTTGAGATAAAAAACATGGCATAGCACCTAAAGAAAAAGAAAAGAAAAGAAATCAATAAATATAAATGGAAACAACAACTTGAGTAACCATACCAAAACAAAGAAATCAACAAAACCTAGATAGATATAAAAAATTGTTTTGTGATTTTTTTTCCCTCCTGCACAGGCACAGTAAATATTGGGGCCTAAGAGATACAGGGTTTCTCCACCCTTGGAGTATATTGTCATGGGATTAACTATAGACTCTGTTCAGTTTCATTTACTCTCCCCTTGGTGCTTTTGTGGTGTTTGGAAGACTTCTGCTTCGTCCTGGATGATAAGATCAGATCTCTGTATCTAGAGATCTCGGTATCTGCACAGGTCAAGGGGTGAAACTTATGGTGGAACTTTTCTTTGTGGTTCTAGAAGTTCTGTTTCCTCAGTGTCATTTTAATCTGTCTTCTGTGTTTGATGGTCTTGGTCTTTGCGCTGATCTTAGGATGGAGCCTATGATAGCGTCTTTTGTTGTGTTTCCAGAAGACCCATTCTGTTGCAATTTTCTCAGACGGATCTTTGGAACTGGAGATCATGGTTGTTGTGCAGGTCGTAGCTCAAACCCTAGACTAGGGCTTTTTTATTGGTAACAGGATATATACAGTCCAGTCATGGTTCTATCAGTCAATCATATGTAAATCGTGCTCTTGGATTTTGGACTGACCAAAGGGTGACAAGTCTTCTGATTTTGACTTATCATCAGCTAGAGGGGTAGGATAACCTGCTCTTAGGTCAAGTTGTTCCCATTTTCCTCGTTGTCAGGATATTGTATTAGAACTGGCACTTGTTGGTGTCCAAACAGTATTGAGGATGTCCCGGATGGGATTTGTTTCCTGTAGCTGTCGTGAAGAACTATGTTGTTTTTATGTCTGGGATCCAAGGTTCAAGGCTGGATGGATGGTGACTTTTGCCAGAGATTTTTCTATCTTGTTTATTTTTTTGAAAAACCAACTCCTGGTCTCATTGATTTTTTGTATTGTTTTCTTAATTTCTATGTTGTTTATTTCTGCTCCGGTTCTTATTATTTCTTGCCTCCTGGTTGTGGTTGGATTTCTTTGCTGCTTTTGTTCCAATTATTTGAGTTGATCCTTTAAACTTTTGATTTTGTCATTTTCCTGTTTCTTGACATAGGCCTATATTGCTATGAGTTTCCCCCTAATTACTGATTTTGCTGTCTCTCACAGATTTTGACAGGTTGTCTCTTCATTATTATTTGTCTCAAGGAATCTTTTTATTTCTTCCTTCATTTGCTCTTTGATCCAGCTGTTGTTGAGCAGCATGTTGTTTAATCTCCAGGTATTAGTTTTTCTCCATTGCTTCTTCTTGTAGTCAATTTTGACCTCTGTTGCATAGTGATCTGATAGGATGCTTCTAATGATCCTTACATTTGTGATCTTACATAGGTTAGATTTGTATCCTAGGACATGGTCTATTCTGGAGAAGGATCCATGTGGGCTTGAGAAGAATGTGTATTCTATTTTCTGGGGATGGAGGGTTCTATAAAAGTCTATTTGCCCTAGATCTTCTAATTTTTTATTTAGGGCTCTTATTTCTTTGCTATTTTTCTGTTTGGTGAATCTGTCCAGTTGTGATAGTGGAGTATTGAGATCTCCTACAATTATCACATTTCCCTTCATGTGTTTCTCCAGGTTTGTAAGCAGTTTCCTCACATATTTTAATGGCTCTACATTAGGTGCATAAATATTGACCAGGGTTAGTACTTCTTGATCTAGTGTTCCCCTGATCAGTAAGTAGTGTCCCTCTTTGTCCCTGAGCACTTTTTTGAGGTTGAATGGAATTTGTTCTGATATAAGAATGGCTGTCCCTGCTCTTTTTTGTTTTCCATTGGCCTGAATAATTACTTTCCATCCTTTTATTCTAAGCCTGTGCTTATCCTGTAGTTGTAGGTGTGTTTCTTGCAGACAGCAGAAGCCCAGTTTATTTTTCCTAATCCAGTTCTTTACTATGCGTTTTTTAATTGGAGAGTTTAGTCCGTTGACATTTAGGGAGATTATTGACAGAGATGACTGTTGTGCAGTTGTGTTGTGTAGGGTGGTTGTTGTTACAATCGGGGGTTTGGATTGTGTAATTTGTCTATGAGTAGGTTGTTTAGGAATAGTTTTGTTTGCACAAATAATGCAAGCTCGTTTTTATTTGAGAATGTTTTTATTCTGCCCTCCCATATGAATGAGAATTTTGCTGGATATTGGACCCTAGATTGGAAGTTTCTTTTAGTCAGGCATTTAAATATGTCATTCCACTGTCTTCTTGCTTGAATTATTTCAAATGGGAGATCTTGGTGTTGGTTTGTTAGCGTCTATTTTTATTAGGGACTCTCTTCACTTCCTGGTTTTGCACTGAATCTTTTTTCCAGAGGGTGGAAAAGTTTTCTGTTAATATTTCCCTGACTACTTGTTCTTCCCCTTTTCCTATTTCCTCTCCTTCTGGTATACCCACAATTCTTAGGTTATTTCTTTTGTCCTTGCTCATTAGATACTGGACTTTTCCTTCCAGTGCTTTGCCTTTTATTTCCTTGCTGGTATCTTGCTCGTTTTTTGTTTGCAGTTTTCCTTCAAGTTCTTCAATGTGCTTCTCCAACTGTATGATCCTGCTCAAATGGCTTGTTATGTCGTTTTTCAACTCCTTCATTTCTCTTTGTATGGAATCTCTCATATTCTTTGACAGTTCTTTAATTTGGCTGATTTGTTCCTCCATGGATTTCTTATATTCGGTGGCAAGCGTTTCCTTCATTTCCTTAATCAAGGCTTCCATTTCGTTCTTCTTGGCTGCTTTTACATCTCCTTCTATTGGATCTGTGCATTTTGGTGGACTTAGAAACTTGCTAGGGTTTCTCTCCATATCTCCAGATGTTAGGGTTCTCCATAATTTACCCATATTTCTTTGCATTTATTGGTGTGGCTTTGAGTTCAGTGCCTTCCGAGGTCAGCCTGCTTTTGGCCCCCGTGGTGTATGGATGGGTCCCTCCATGAGCGTGGTTTTAGAGGGGTCTGTTGGGTGGGCTCGCAGAGATTTGGCTTCTCCTATGTTCTCTAGTAGGGTCTGGTCTGTTTTTTCCTTTTGTTGGAAGCTAGTGCAGTTCCGCTCCTGGCCACAATGTTGGAGGGCGCTGTTGAGCTTAGCTCCCTGTCCCCTGTCCTTTATCTGTGAGTCAGCGGAGCTTCACCACCTCTGAGCCTCAGCTGAGGAAATTGTAGCAGCCAAACCCACCTGGCGTTCTCTCTTCGCCCCTTGGGGTCCCAGGTCCATTCCGGGGTTCAGGGCCAGGCTGCTCTATGATACCTCAAGGTCCAGGGAGTAGACCAAAGCTCACCCGGTCTATAAGCTCTAAACAGTGGTCCTCAAACTATGGCCCGAGGGCCACATATTTTATTTGTATCTGTTTTGTTTCTTCATTGCAAAATAAGATATATGCAGTGTGCATAAGAATTCGTTCATAAATTTTGTTTTTACTATAGTCAGACCCTCCAATGGTCTGAGGGACAGTGAACTGGCCCCCTGTTTAAAAAGTTTGAGGACCCCTGCAGCCTTCCCAGCAGCGCAGTGTGGGTCAGGCGCAGCGTTCTCTGGGTGCCCACTTGATGCACTCATCCTGCCTGCAGTTGGGTTGGGGGTCCCTGAATTTAGGCGTGGAATTGCTGTGAAACATGGGGGTCTGGCGCTCATGTGGGGAGGTGGCCGAGTGGTGGGCACACTCACCCTGCCTGCAGCCGGTCAGGGGTCCCTGGGTTCAGGTGCGGGACTTGGACGGGGGTCCGGCACCCACATGGGGAGGTGGCCAAGTGGTAGGCACACTCACCCTGCCTGCAGCGGGTTGGGAGTCCCTGGGTTCAGGCGCAGGACTTGGGCAGAGCACAGGGGTCCGGTGCCCATGTGGGGAGGTGGCCGAGTGGCAGGCACACTCACCCTCCCTGCAGCCGGGTCGGGGGTCCCTGAGTTCAGGTGCAGGACTTGGACAAAGTCTAGGTATTTTATTTTTATAATTTCCATTTTATTTTTGTTTCCCTACTTTTATTGATCTTTTAACGTATGTGAATTTATTATAATTTTTATTTCCCTAAGTTCTTGACCAGAAGATTCCATAAATAAGAGCTTTATTTTGGAAGTCAGTTCAATTAGAAGTGAGATATTTAAAACCTGTTAATCCATTTATATTCCTTATCATAATATAGTTGTTTAATAAATTGAGTCAAGTGACATAATATTTAAGTGTGCTGCTTACTGAAAAAAGTTTACCCAGATAATCTAGGGTGTCCAATGTCTCTTAATAATCTTTTTTTTTAATAATCTCAATTTGTGCTATCATCATAACATTTTCATCTCTCACCAATATGATATATTCTAGGTTTTTCAGTCTTTTTTTGCAGTCATTCTGCAGATAAAGAACACAGTCCTATGTTTCAAGGTTTAAACATATTTGTGGGGTGACTCTGTGCTTTTGCCTCTTCTTTTATACCCCCCTTGCAAAGTCCAACTTATTTATCATTATAAGGACTTCTATTTCTCAGAGGTCACTGACATCTATGTTTTCCTTGGATTTACCTCACACTCACAGAAGATTCCAAGAATAAAATTAAAACACACATTTTGACCAAAAACTGAATTCTCAGCAGAATTCAGGAGTTATTCAAAAACAGATCTGTCTTTTGTGAGAAGCTGCAAGACCCTTGTATCCATGTTAGGAGAGGCAAGCAGGATAATTGGTGTCTACTTTCATTAAAGATATTTTGAAGATAAAGATTCAGACTTTAGAAGTAAAGTAATGAATAGTTAGAGGAAGGAGCCACACAATGAAATGATTAAATTAAAAAATATTTTTTACTTTAAATAATATCGCATATTTATAAGTAACTAAAATCTTTTATATTTTAAAAATAAAACAAAATTGAGATGATTATGAAGTTTCTTTTTTTCTTCTCTCAAGAAACATAGACATGTATAGCCTATATTTTAAGACCTGAAAGCAATTGTCTCATATATTTTGCTCAGTTTTATAGTTGATATTAGTGGAAAGAAAATTCTTTCATTATCTATCAAAGATTGAAATAAAAGTCCTATATTTAATTTAAGTAGTGTACATAGTTGTGAAAGGTAAGCTTTAAATAAAATAAGTTATCTTTATAGTGTCCTTTTTCCACCACCCTCATACATTCTTACTGTGCTTGGAATTAAGGAGAAAAAAATTCTTAAATGTAGTATATTTCTCGAAAGAACTGCCAATAAGATAAATTATATGATTTTATAAATATAGAAATGAGGTATAAAAGTTTTGTATTATTTATAAACTCTTGTAAACAATTAAAATAAACATGGACAATTAAAAATGAACTAAATGTAATTTTCTATGTCCGACATTCTTTTTTTTTTTTTTTTTTTTGGTTTTTGGGCTACACCCGTTTGACACTCAGAGGTTACTCCTGGCTATGCGCTCAGAAATCACCCTTGGCTTGGGGGACCATATGGGACACCAGGGGATCGAACCACGATCCATCCTACGCTAGTGCTTGCAAGGCAGACACCTTACCTCTAGCGCCACCTTCCTGGCCCCTATGTCCGACATTCTATTATGACAGTATCTCTCTTGCATTTTTGAGAGTAGGATTTGGTGAGAAAGCAGTTTTAAATATTTGCTCATATAAGTGTACTCAACTGATTTTATATTCTTGCAAGAAGACTAGAATTTATGTTGCTTAGAATTCATAAGACTCATAGATGAGTAATTTTTAAATAAAAATTTTGAATTGCAAGTTTAGTGGTGAAATTTAGTGACTTCCTAGAAAATACAGCGAAACTTATAAAAATGGTTCTGGTTAACTTTCAGTGTATTTCACTGTATTTCATTATGCACCTAAGAGATATTAATGCTTTAAGTTCAAATTATTTATTTCAAATACTCTGGGGGAAAAGACCGAATTTCACACAAATATCCAATTAAACATATTTTCCTATAACTTAAATTGGAGATGTTCTGGATTATAATTTTACACGTGTTTTCTGTTACTTAGGCTTTTAAATTTATACTATCCTAACCTCATTTCTCATATATACTTGTGGGACAATTGCAACTCTATTCGGTTTTCTTGTTTTTGTTTTTTTTTGGGGGGGTGGTTTTTGTTTTTGGGTCTCACCCAGCAGCGCTCAGGGTTTACTCCTGGCTCTACGCTCAGAAATCGCTCCTAGCAGGCTCAGGGGACCATATGGGGTCGGGATTTGAACCACCGACTTTCTGCATGTAAGGCAAACGCCTTACCTCCGTGCTATCTCTCCAGTCCCTCTATTCGGCAATTGGTGGATATTGATCTGTCTTGCTGTGTGCCTTGCTCCCTTAAGATAAGCATCAAGGAAGCCTTTTATCTTAGGATGTCTCCATATTCTGCATTGGGATGGCTTTTCTCTCTTTGATATATTATTTATGGGATTTAAATTTATTCTTTTATTGTGGGTGTGAAACCAAAACTTTGTGTAATGTAGCAGATGAGGCGATAAGTACCTGTGATTACTTGTCTTCCTGATTTAGCCTGTGACACTTCCTTTAGCTAATCACTCACTTTCAGCTGAGTTATTTTCTGGCACTAGCATTATAAATGTTAGTTTCTAGAACTTTTTACTTGAGGAATATTTTAAATTTAGGTATGTTGAAAGGTGACATGCAGTGTTTGGGAAGAGAAGTTTTTTTTTTTTTTTTTTTTTTTTTTTTTTTTTTTTTGTGGTTTTTGGGTCACACCCGGCAGTGCTCAGGAGTTATTCCTGGCTCCAGGCTCAGAAATTGCTCCTGGCAGGCACGGGGGACCACATGGGACGCTGGGATTCGAACCGATGACCTCCTGCATGAAAGGCAAATACCTTACCTCCATGCTATCTCTCCAGCCCCGGAAGAGAAGTTATTTATGGTGGTCATGACTAAAGATCTATTCACAATTGCATATTATTGTTCTTACCGAGAAAACCAGCTGATCACATTAGAATAAGATTTGCCAACTACTTTTTTTGGTGACTTTTCCCTTAGATTTTTTTCCCAGATGGTCAATTAATAACCTCCATCAAAATTATTCCTTTATATGGACTATAGCCAGGACTGTAATTTCTTTTGCATTGATGCCTCATGTACTTTAAATTTCCAAGGTCATTCCTATTTACAGAAGTTTCAGAACCATATTATTTGGGTGAGATATTTGAAGATCAGAATAGGAAAAAGGCTAATTAAATATATCATTTTGCAAGTTCATATGACAGTATTAAAATTCTTTTTTGGTTTTTGTTTTTGAGTCACACCTGGCAGCACTCGGGGGTTCCTCCTGGCTCTACACTCAAAAATCACTCCTGGGGGACCATATGGAATGCCAGGTTTCAAACCACCATCCATCCTGGATTGGCAACATGCTAGGAAAATGCCCTACCACTGTGCTATCACTCTGGCCCCAGTATTAAATATTTTAATATAGAATTTTGTATAAAATATATTGATTTATGTCAATAAAGATTTTTTCAGTGTTGACCAAAGTCGACTCTTTTATATGGTAGAGAAATCAGAAATCTTTTGTTTATATGACCAATGTCAATTAATAGTCACACTATTTTTTTAGCATTCATTTTGAGATATAGCAGAGTCACTTGTCTCAGTTTCTTCTGAAGATTATCAGCTTTTTGTGCCATAGTTATTGTAATTGTAGAAAGTGATTATGGGGGGCCGGCAAGGTGGCGCTAGAGGCAAGGTGTCTGCCTTGCAAGCGCTAGCCAAGGAAAGGACCACGGTTTGATCCCCCGGCGTCCCATATGGTCCCCCCAAGCCAGGGGCAGTTTCTGAGCGCTTAGTTGAGCATCAAACGGGTGTGGCCCAAAAAACAAAAACAAACAAACAAACAAAAAGAAAGTGATTATGGAATTATTCCTGCTGAACTGAGACTGGTGGTGCCTCCTGGGATCTGTATAAATTTCTGGAGACATTTTGTTGCTCCTGTTCAAAGAAAAATGGGATAATCCAGTGGGTAGTTTATTATTTTTATATGACATTCCAAGAAGTTCTGATGATAAAAAGAAAGGCTCCACACTACTTCCTGATTTATTTTCTAAGATAGTTCAAGACCATAGGTCAAAGTTACTTATTTATTTTTTGTCCTATTATGTCATATGCCCTTTTTCCACAATCATTTCTCAACATGGCAGCCAGAGTGAACTTCAGTGATGTAATTCTAATCATGGTACTTCCTTGCATAAACTTTCCAGTGGCTTCTGGTGTGCAGCCCCTTGACATACTGTTCAGGACTGTAGCAGTAATTTCCCTCGAGACCAGACTTCTGCCAATTCACGATCTTTGAGTGTCACTTTAGAGAGACACCTACTGAAGAGAGTTACCTCATGCAGGATCATGCTCACACCATTCTCTATCCATTTATATTTATTGTAGAGATATAGATATTAAGTGATATTGGCCCCATCTCAATTCAAAACATCATAGACTATGTTCTCCTTCTTCAGTGGCCTTTTTCCATCTCTTGCAGCTATAATTTCCCAAGACCCCACTCCCACATATTATTACCATGGCAGTCTATTGCAAGGAACTTAACCAGTGATAATTCCCTTATCAGTATAAACCGATTCAAACATATTCTCTATAAAGCATTATGAGCACTGAGGCTTCCTATCTATTTCCACTCTCCTTTCCCACCTCTAAAACCTTATATATTTATTATAAACTTCTTGGCTTTTCTGTTGAGCTTTAAATACTCTAATTTTTCTCATTTTTATTACTTTATTCAAACACTGTGGTTACAAAATTGTTCAGGATTGAATTTCAGTCAAATCACCTTTCACCAGTGCACATTTCCTGCTATCAATGCCCCCCATTTTCTTCTCACCCTTCCACTTGAATATATCAGGGACAGTCATTTTAATTCTCTCTCTTTTTTCCTTTTTAAGAAACCATTGTTTTCACTACTGTTAATGAAGGTATACCATGTATATTGCTTTATCTCTTTCCAGCACCCAATTTTTGTAGAGTGACCAGTTCCAATTGTCATAATGGACCTTTCCCTATACTAAATGCATTGCTCCAGTATTTGTGGCAAGCTTCCTATCATAGATAGATCCTCCTGGCTCTTATATCTATTGCCTCTGGAAATTATTACCATACTGTCTTTTATTTTTCTCATATTTCATAGTAAGTGAGATTGTTCTATGTCTACCACTCCCTCTGACTCATTTCACTTAGAATAATGCATTCCATAGCTATCAACGTATAACAAACCTTATGATTTCATTTTCTCCTACCAGCAATGTAGCATTTCATTGTGTAAATAAATGTACCACAGTTTATCCACTCATCTCTTCTTGGACACGGGTTATTACTGTTAAAAATATACTTCTCAAGTTTCAAGGACTTTTTTTTTTATTAATGCCAAGTTTTGTAAACAAGTTTCATACATATAAAACATGCACTTGACTGCTGAGCAGCATCCCCTATGCTGTTGCTCTGTGTACCTTCTGCAGTTTGAAATAAAGGCTGAATTTAGCTAGCTTGAGTTGAAGGATAGAAAATTAAGAGTTCTTTGAGGCTAAAAAAGCAGAGTCTTGATTCAGTCTTCTAAAAGTTATTTGTTATGTATAAATATTGCTAAAGAAGTGAGATGTGTGCAGTAACTTTCAAAAGCAGTTCAACATAAACACTGATACATGGATAATTTAAATGAAACCTTTGGGGATAAATATTTTTCTTCTTTCTTTCTCTCTCTCTCTTTCTCTTTCTCTCTTTCCCTTTCTCTCTTTCTCCCTTCCTTCTTTTCCTTCCTTCCTTCTTTTCCTTCCTTCCTTTCCTTCCTTCTTTTCCTTCCTTCCTTTCCTTCCTTCCTTCCTTCTTTTCCTTCCTTTCCTTCCTTCTTTTCCTTCCTTTCCTTCCTTCCTTCTTTTCCTTCCTTTCCTTCCTTCCTTCTTTTCCTTCCTTTCCTTCCTTCCTTCTTTTCCTTCCTTTCCTTCCTTCCTTCTTTTCCTTCCTTTCTTCTTTTCCTTTCCTTACTTCCTTCTTTTCCTTCCTTCTTTTCCTTCCTTCCTTCTTTTCCTTCCTTTCTTCCTTCTTTTCCTTCCTTCCTTCTTTTCCTTCCTTCTTTCCTTCCTTCCTTCTTTTCTTTCCTTCCTTCTTTCCTTCCTTCCTTCTTTTCCTTCCTTCCTTCTTTCCTTCCTTCCTTCTTTTCCTTCCTTCCTTCTTTTTTTCCATCCTTCTTTTCCTTCCATCCTTCTTTTCCTTCCTTCCTTCTTTTCCTTCCTTCTTCCTTCCTTCCTTCTTTCCTTCCTTCCTTCTTCCCTCCCTCCCTCTCTCTCTTTCTTTCTTCTTTCTTTCTTTCTTCTTTCTTTCTTTCTTTCTTTCTTTCTTTCTTTCTTTCTTTCTTTCTTTCTTTCTTTCTTTCTTTCTTTCTTTCTTTCTTTCTTTCTTTCTTTCTTTCTTTCTTTCTTTCTCTCTCTCTCTCTCTCTCTCTTTCTTTCTTTCTTTCTTTCTTTCTTTCTTTCTTTCTTTCTTTCTTTCTTTCTTTCTTTCTTTCTCTCTCTCTCTCTTTCTCTCTTTCTTTCTTTCTTTCTTTCTTTCTTTCTTTCTTTCTTTCTTTCTTTCTTTCTTTCTTTCTTTCTTTCTTTCTTTCTTTCTTTCTTTCTTTCTTTCTTTCTTTCTTTCTTTCTTCTTTCTTTCTCTTACTTTCTTTCTTTTCTCTCTCTCTCTCTCTCTTTTCTTTTTTTTTGCTTTTGGGTCACACCCAAAAGTGTTCAGGGGTTACTCCTGGTTCTGTGCTCAGAAATTACTCCTCAGGCTTGGGGAACCATATGGGATGCCAGGATTTCTTTTGTATGCAAGGCAATCACCCTACCTCCATGCTATGTCTCTGGCCTCAGAGGGTAAAAATTTTTCAAAAGCTTGTGTTGGGCTGGTAATTGCAATCAGCATTCATGCAATACTAGGAAGTTACTGTAAACTTTTTAAACAAAAGTATGATACTCTTGAGTAGATTAGGATATAAGCTATATTATTGTTACTTATGGATTATATATTGTATTATATATAATATTTTACATATTATATAGAATATTCTATATAATATACATAGAATATAAACCATATATTATTTAATATTTATATACTATACAAATATATTACACATATTTATTTATTATATATTATATGATATATACTAATATATTTATATATGTATTTATATATTAGTATATATCATATATAATGCATGAGCATTATATAACATGCATAATATAATATATAACATATTATGATATTAGTATGATATGTTATTATATTACACATATTACATATTATTTTATTTATTATTATACATTATATTCTATTATATATAATATAATAATATATGATATAATATGATATGATATACATTATATAATATATATTATATATACATTATATATAATAGAATATAATACTAGTGAATTGTAGAAACTGATAAGGTAACATGTTTTGTGACTCACATATTACACAGACTTACCCTATTCAATGGCCTTTAATATTATTTTATTTTATCAATTTTTATTGCGGTAATGAGATCTACAATACTGCTAATTATATTTTTCATGGATACATCATTCTACCCTTTTAATCAATCTCACCCACCAAATAAGTTTATTTTTAGACACAAAGGCTCTAGTTCTGATTAATTTAGTCATTTAGACTTGTTGTCTTTCTTTATATACCAAGTATGAGAGATTCATTTTTTTAAAATATATTGTGTAAGCAGTGATCTGTGCACATATATTTAAGAAAAGCTAGATTATTATTCTGATGGCCAATGGTCTACAGCTCATCTTTTCCCCCTACACTTTCTATCAGGAAACCCTTCTCTTTATCATGCAGACAAGACTGCTGCATTGAGAACATCATCCAAGCTGTTGACTAGTTGCTAATAAAGTTCTTCTACTCATCATCATGTCTCTTTTTAGATTTATTCTTGAGTGACAGTAGGACTGTATCTTTACACTTATATGACCCACTTAGCTCAGTTTTATAACAATATTCTTAATATAAATGGTCTTTTCATATACTTTTTTATAATTTTTATTGAGAATATGTGAATTACAAGTTTTTCACAATTATATTTAAGGTACATAGTGACAGCAAACTAGTACCATTCCCACCACCAGTGCTGACCTCTCTCCACCGGTTCCCAGCATGCATCCCAAATCTCTACCGTTAGCCCACTGGACAGCTAGTGTAACAGTTTCCTTTTGTGCATAGCTTGTAGTTCGGGTCTCTTGATTCTATTGTCTTTGACTTTGGGTTGGGTATTTAGGTCTGACCACTTCTTTTAAATTTCCACACAATATTTATGAGACTGCTTACCCCTGGTACCATCCACTATATTATTTTCTCAATTTATGAGGCAGAACAAGATGATTCAAGTTCTATGGTTTTGTTGAAACAAAATTAAAAAGGGAGGGGCCTGAGAGGTGGTGCTAGAGGTAAGGTGTCTGTCTGCCTTACAAGCCCTAAACTAGGATGGACCATGGTTCCATCCCCTGGCATCCCATAAGCCCTACAAGCCAGGGTTGATTTCTGAGTGTATAGCCCCCCCAAAAAAGATAAACAACCTCCCCTGTTTAGAAGCTAAAATATAAATTTAAGAGATAA
Source organism: Suncus etruscus (assembly GCF_024139225.1). Taxonomy (NCBI): domain Eukaryota; kingdom Metazoa; phylum Chordata; class Mammalia; order Eulipotyphla; family Soricidae; genus Suncus; species Suncus etruscus. The sequence goes on from NC_064857.1 coordinate 43,203,829, forward strand.
AAATGAATTAAAAAAAATAAAAAAGGAAGTTTTTTTAATGTCCATTTCTTCTCTATCATTATTGGTGTATCATAAGCCCATTGAACTTTGCATGTTAATTTTGTAGCCGGACACTTTGCTATCTGAATCTATTGTTTCTAGAAGCTTTTTGGTGGAGTCTTTAGGGTTTTCTAAATATAGAATTATGTCATCTGCCAACAAAAGGAGTTTGACTTCTTCCTTTCCTATCTGGATACCCTTGGTATCTTTTTATTGCCTAATCACTAGGGCAAGTATTTCCAGTAATATGTTGAATAGGAGTGGTGAGAGAGGACAGCCTTGTCTTATACCAGATTTTAGAGGAAAGGCTTTTAGTTTATCTCCATTGAGAATATTTGTCATTAGCTTATGGAGATGGCCTTGACTATATTAAGAAAAGTTTCTTCCATTCTTATTTTAATGAGAAATTTTAACAAGAATGGGTATTGTACCTTATCAAATGATTTCTCTGCATCCATTTATATGATCATATGATTTTTCTTTTTGTTGATAGGTGTATTATGTTGATTGATTTACAGATGTTAATCCATCATTGCATCCAGAGATAAAACCTACTTGGTTGTGGTGAATAACCTTCTTGATGAGACATTGGATGCTATTTGCCAGAATTTTGTTGAGGATCTTTCCATCTATGTTCATCAGAGATATTGGTCTGTAATTTACTTTTTTGGCAGCATCTTTGTTTGGGTTTGGTACCAAGGTGATGTTAGCTTCATAGAAACTATTTGGAAATGTTTCTGTTTCTTCAATTTTATGAAAGAGCCTGAAAAGCAAACTGGAGAGGGAGGCTGCAGCTGGACCCAGAAGACTCCACATATCAGGACTCCTGCTCCTCTTCTACTAGTATGGCTAGGAATCTGGGCAGACATCTGGCCAAAGGCCTCCTGGGCTGACCACTTTGTCCAGGAGACTGAGATCCTCCCCATGTCAGACTGGCCTTAAGGGCCAGGTCTGGCAACTGGGCTCTTTGGGGGAGGGGGAAGAGGGAAACCCCTCCCCTATGCATATGACCCCCCTTCAGCTATGTTTTTTCTTACTAATACTCATTTTCAAAACCATTATCTAAAAATATTCTTTATTCTAGATGATTCCTAGAAAAGGAAACAGAATGCCAAAGACTTGGATAACACTCAAATAGATCTTTAAAGTCAGTCTATGTGTGGATGTGACTTTCCGCACTGACTCCAAGCCGAAACCATAAACAAATATATACATATATATATATATATATATATATATAGTATATAGCCCCTATCATGTATTGCCTCTCCACTACCCCTGTGGCTCTTCTACCCCCTCTTCTCCCAATCCTGATATCTTTCCCTAATTTAACCCTCTTTACCCTTAGTTCCTAACTCGGTAGGCACCAAGACCTACTTCCTGCCCCAACAGACCACCTTCCAGCTCCTCAGTGAAAGACACCCTCTGGGTTTCCATTCTCTTGACTCAGCAAAGAACTACAAGCAGCACACCTGCTGACTCATACTTGATGGCCCCTCTCACCCCCACCAAATCGTGGACTGTTGCATGATACAGGAATCAGTTTTAGCAAAACCCCCACCTCAAGGACACTATAGGGTTCCGTAATGCCGCAATGTATGTCTCAAACTCAATTACAAGGCCTGTGATATGAAAAGTACCTTGGCTTTTACTCCCCACAAGAATATATTAAAAGACCTAAATGGGAGTCTTATATTACCTATGGAAGCTCAATACCTGTGTAATAATACATCTTAAGAAGTGTATTCCTAAATATACAGGTAGCCTCCTCCACCACTTGTTTTATTCAAATACCTTTTCTTTTTAATTCAGTTTTATATATTTGATCTATTTTAATATATAGATCTTTTCTATATCCTTACCATTTATGGTGCTGCTTGGTACAAAAAGCCTTGACTGGGATAAAAGCTCAGATCAAAACCAGACCATAGAGACTGTGTGTGCAGCCTGTCATCCTTACCCAGAATAGCACCAGCAACACAGTATGACACCATATGTTTTTGTATGGGCACAGTAAAAAAAAGGGGGGGGGAAACCATAGACACAGAAACAAGTTCTTATCTTCTAGGGATAAGAGCTCTCACTTTTTATACAGAAGGGTGCCTCCCATCCTGAACATGTGTCATGTAGATGCAACGCAGTCTCCAGGAGATTGGACAGTGTTACTCCATTCCCAAATCCCAGATCCCAGACGTAGAACTGACACAGCTCCAGGCAACACAAACAGGAACTAAGCTCCATTGGGAGATTTATAACACTGCTCTGGCACCAACTTGTGCCAGTTTTTATATGATAACCGGGAAAAGACAACTTGACCTAAGACCAGGTTGTCCTATCACATCACCTAACACTAAATGGAAATCAGAAGAGGTATCATCCTTTGAACTGTGAAAAATAAGAGCACCAACAACAGAAAATTGACTTTAACAACCATGACTGAAGAGAACCTACCTTGGACCAATAAGGAAAACCCTACTCTAGGCTGTAGCCCAGGACTCCAACAACAACAGCAACAACAACAAGATGTCTTATTGCAGAGGCCCAACCTGGACAACAGACACTGAGCAGAACATTTGGATCCATAATATCCTTTGCTTCAGCTTAGGGACTGAACAAAAACAGGGAGCAAGTGTTACAGAAGACTGAACACAACAAGAATGATGAATAGGAACCTCTAGAACTGTAAAGACTCTAACCTGGACCCTAACCTATAACCTGCACAAATACCAAGATTGCTAGCTACAGTGACTTGATTTTCTCACACACAACTGAAAGTTTGCTGGCACCATAAAAAAGCCTTTGGGATGGGGTAATTAGTATATATGGAGCCAGGGGTTGATCCCATGATGTTATGCGTTAAGGATGGAAAAAACCCTGAATCTCTTAGGCCACGGGACTTCCCTTTCTTCCCCAATGCTTACACTGCCTATGAAAAAAAAAAAAGTGGTGGGAAAGCCAAACCATGCCACTTCAGTATTCCTACTTTTTCTTGTTTTGTTTTGATTTATTAGTTTTTGACTTTATTTTCCTTATATTTTTCTTCCATTTTTTTCTTTTTTCCCCACTCTTGTGGTTATTATTTGGTGATTTATTTTTATTTGCCAGGTGCATTGTTTTCTTTTTTGTTCCATTTTTTCCTCTCCTTTTTGGTAGTCATTACCAATTCTTTTCTCCCTTTTTTCTTATCCTTTTAATCTACAATGACAGTGGAATGGATGCTCAATCTACAACAAGCTGTAAAGTGGAGACCAGTTGCAGTAGCATTCTGGGGCATAACAGAGGAAATATGGGATACATGCTGGGAACAGGGGTGGAAGGAGGACAGCACTGGTGGTGGGAATGCCCTTTATTCATTGTCACTATATACCATAAGTGATGCAGTAAAAGATTTATAATGCACTTTGGTCACAATAAAAATTAAAAAAAAGAAAGAAAGAGCCTGAAAAGGATTGGTAGTCATTCCTCTTGAAAGGTTTGAAAGAATTCATTAATGAACCCATCTGGGCCTGGCTTTAGTTTTTGAGAAGATTTTGATTACTATTTTAATTTCCTCAATAGTGATGGGCTGTTTAGATATGCTACATCATCTTTATTTAACTGTGGAAGGTTATAAGTCCAAGAATTTATCCATTTCTTCCAGGTTCTCATGTTTCATGGAATAGAGTTTCTCAAAGTAGTCTCTGATTACCCTTTGAATCTCTGCACTATCTGTAGTGATCTCCCCCTTTTCATTTCTAATCCAGTTTATCAAATTTCTCTTCTCTAACTTTCTTTGTGAGTTTTTCCAGTGGCTTATTAATCTTGCTTATTTTTTCAAAGAACCAACTTTTGCTTTTGTTGATCTTTTGGGTTGTTTTTGGATTTCCACTTCATTGATTTCTGCTCTAAGCTTTGTTATATTCTTCTCCCTACCTATTTTTGGTTCCTTTTGTTGATTATTTTTTTAATTTTATAAGCTGTTTCATTAAGCTATTTAAGTAGGCCCCTTCTTCCTTCTTAATGTGTGCTTGCAAAGCTATAAATATTTCTCAGTACTTCTTTATAAATTCTGATAATTTGTGTCTTTATTGTCATTTGTTTGCAGGAATATTTTGATTTCTTCTTTGATTTATCTCTTACCCTCTCTTACCCATTAGTTGTACAGTAGTAAGCTATTTAATTTCCAGGTGTTAAAGTTTTTCTTTTGTGTCCCTTTGTAGTTCACGTATAATTTCAGTGCCTGTGATCAGCAAAGGTAGCCTCCATAATTTCTATCCTCTTGATTTTATGGAGGTATCGTTATGGCCAGTATGTGCCACACAAACTCAAGTATCTTTGAGTCAACTTAACAAAGAGGTTAAGAACCTATACGATGAAAACTACAAAAAACCTGCTTCAAGAAATGAGAGGAGATACAAGGAAATGTAGACATATACCATGCTCATGGATTGGCAGGATTAGTATCATTAAAATGGCAATACTCCCCAAAGTATTGTACATATTTAATAAAATCCCTCTAAAGATACCCATGACATTCTTCAAAGAAGTGGACCAACTACTCCTGAAATTCCTTTGGAACAATAAACAAACACCCACAAATAGCTAAAGCAGTCCTTGGGAAAAGAAATATGGGAGTTATTACTTTCCCCAAATTTAAATTGTATTACAAAGCAATAGTTATTAATACAGAATAGTATTTAAATAAAGATAAATCCTCAAATCAGTGGAATAGACTTGAGTATTCAAGTCCCCAGATATACAATCATCTAATCCTTGATAAAGGGGCAAGAAATACAAAGTGGAGTGAGAAATGCCTCTTCAACAAGTGGTGTTGGCACAACTGTTTAGTACTTGCAAAAAAGCAAACTCAGGCCTCCATCTAATACCATACACAAAGGTCAAATCCAAATGGATTAAAGACTTTGGTATCATGCCTGAAACCATAAGATAGATAGCACAACACGCAGATAAAACACTCCATGGAATTGAGACTATAGTCATCTTCAAGGAGGAAACAGCACTCTCCAAACAAGTGGAAACAGATAAACAGATGCAAATATATTAAGCCACAAAGCTTCTGCACCTCAAAGGAAATAGTGCCTAGTATACAAAAGCCACCTACAGAATGGGAGAAACTATTCACCCAAGACCCATCAGATGAGGGGCTAATATCAAAAATATACAAGGTACTGACAGAAATTAACAAGAAAAAACAATTGATCATAATATATTATTTCAGGAAGAACAAATTTTTTACAGTTCCATGCACATGCATATTAATTTAAGTTAACCTCAAAGGCAAAGTTATTAAAAAAATAGAAAGACTATAATGAGTCAAAGTAACACAGCAAAGATGGTGTGGCAATTGTTGTTTGCATAGGACCAGCAAAATATAGGGGACATGGAAAGAAAATGCCTTGGCCTAAATACAAGGAGACCTTACCATTGAAGTTTTATGGCATAATTTAGATTTCTGGCATAATTAGATTGCTTTGTGTACTGCTAAGAAATGTTATAATGTACTCCAATCTGGGATCTTGAGGAACAAAGTAATTGTGCATGTGTTTTGTTTTATTTGTTTTAATGTTTTTTGGCTGAAAGTTCAAAATTAAGGTGTCAACAAGGGATTTTTTTTTGATTATTATGTTTATGGGTGATTGTCTTCCCACTGTAACTTCACCTTGTCCTTTTTCTTTGCATCTTTGTCTTCATAAAATAAAATTAAAAATAAAGTAAAATATAACTAATCCCATCAAAAATGGGAAGAAAAATAAACAGGCAGTTCCTCAAAGAAGAAATACAAATGACCAAAAGAAACATGAAAAATGCTCCACATCACTAATCAACAGGGAGATGCAAATAAAAACAATGATGTGGTACCATCTCATGCCACAAATACTGGCACACATCACAAAGAACAAGAAAAATCAGTGCTTGTGGGGATATGGAGAGAAAGGAACTTATTCACTGCTGGTGGGAATGCAGTCTAGTCCAGCTTGTATGGAAAATAATATGGAGATTCCTCAAAAAACTGGAACTAGAACTCCTATATGATCCAGCTGTACCACTCCTAGGGATATACCCTAGGAACACAAAAATACATTTCAAAAATACCTTCCTCACATCTATATTCATTGCAGTGCTATTTACAATAACCAGAGTCCGGAAACAACCAATATACCCCTCAATGGCTAAAGAAACTGTGGTATATATACACAATGAAATATTATGCAGCTATCAAGAGAGATGAAGTCATGAAATTTTCCTATACGTGGATGTACATGGAATCTATTATGCTGAGTTAAATAATTCAGAGGGAGAGAGGTAGACACAGAATAGTCTCACCAACCTATGGGTTTTAAGAAAAATTATGGATATTATTGTAATAATCCTCAGAGACAATAGAAATGAGGTACAGAAGGACCGGCTCAAAATATGAAGCTCACCACAAAGAGTGGTGAGTGAAATTAGGGAAATAATTACACTAACAACTATCATGGCAGTCTTAATGAGTGAGAGATATAGAATGTCTGTCTTGAATACAGGCAGGTGTTAGGAAGGTAAGATGGGGCATTGGTGGTGGGAATGTTGCACTGTTGAAGGGGGTGCTATGTTTATGACTGAAACCCAACTACAATTATGCTTGTAATCATGGTGCTTAAATAAAGATTTTGTATATTAAAAAAAGGAAGGGTACTGGTGTGGCAACTTTGTTTTTCTTTTTGTTTTGTTTTGTTTTTGCATAGGCACAGTAAGTATTGAGGTAATTAGAAAGGAAATTTCTTTGACCTAAGAAATCCTTACAGCATACTGTTATGGTAGCATCTACAGGCTCCAGCCATGTTAATAGTTAAACTCTAGATCTTTCTATGGTGCCAGGAAATGTACTGCTCGGTTGTGGTTGTCAAAGTCAATCTTCTGCAATTAGAGATCTTGGTTTATTCACAGGTCCTAGGATGAAGTCTAGGATAGAATCTTTCTTTATGGTTACATGGTTGTTACATCAGTCTTCTGTAATTAGTGATCTTGGTTTTTGCATAGATCAAAGGATAGATTGTCTTCTGATTTCATCTCATCATTAGGTGATGAGGTGGGGCAACCTGCCTTTAGATCAATTTGTTGTTTTCTCATCATCAGGATGTCATATAAACATACCCTGGTGCAAGTTGATGCCAGAGCAGTATTAGGGACTACTCCAGGGGGAGTTTGATTTCTGGTGCTATTGCAGGGTACTGTGTTAGTTCTAAGTTTGGGATTCAGGATTCAGGTTGGATGGTTGATCTCAGATCATATGGGGTCTATGTCAAGTCCCCATTACAAAAGTCCAGGGTGGGAGGTGCCCCTGTATTATAAACTTTCTGGGTTCTTATTCCTGGTAGATAGAGCTTGTTTCTATACATAAGATTTTTCCATTTTAGTGTGTCTATGCAAAGGGGAATGATGCCATATTATATTATTGGTGCATTAGAAGGTAAAAATGGCAGTCTATATAATCTCTGTACTCTGGTTTTGATTTGAGCTTTTATCCCAAGCAAGACATTTCTTCTATAATTTTGTACCAGAACCAGCAAAGGAAAATAAACAAAAATTTAAAAAGGAATGGTAGGAGGTACCTTTACATTTGGAAATAGACACACTAAAAGGTGTAACTATTAAGGAAATAGCCATATATAGAAAATATAGATTTTTCAATTAAGTCTTTTGAGATAGTCTGGGGGCAGAGATGAAATCCAGGGCACATTTTCATCTCCCACCATGTTCTTATTGAGTCTGAGAAATGATTTTCAGCAGTAAGGGGTCTGGTAATCTCCTCAAGCCTTGTGAAGCTGAATCCGGTAGCATACACCAGTCCATATTGAGGTTTATGTGTGTGAGGAAAAGGGCTGCACAGAATGAATCAGCAGGAGAGATGGCTGCAGCTTTGGCTGGAGTGAGAGATGTGGGACTGACTGAGAAGGTGTCATTTTCCTTTGGGAGCTTGATGGCTGCTTATTGGGGCAGGGGTTGGTTTTGGTTCTTAATGAGCATCAATGATCTTTTTTTGTTTTGTTTTTGTTTTGTTCACACCCGGTAATGCTCAGGGGTTAATTCTGGCTGTGAGCTCAAAAATCGCTCCCGGCTTGGGGAACCATATGGGATGCTGGGGATCGAAGTGAGGTCCATCCTGGATCAGCTGCATGGAAGGCAATTGCCCTATAGCTGTGCTATCATTATGGTCCCTATCAGTGGTCTTTTTTTTTATATATATATATATATATATAATAACAGTTTTACTTGGACCAAAGTGGATTACATATCTTTCACAGTAATATTTTAGGTACATGTTAACATTGAATCAGGGGAATTTCCATCACCAAAGTTCTCCCACCACCCCCGTTCCCAGCTTGCATCCCATATCCCCTACCCTTTCCTCCCGGGCTGCTAGTATAAGTGTCAGTGTCTAGGTTGTTGTAGGTTGGGTATCGATTCTGATGTCATTGGCTTTGGATTTGGTATTTAAGTCCAATCATTTATGATATTACTTAGTGCTGATACAACTGTTTGGTCTTGGTAGCCTTCATTATTTTCCCCTCAATTTGAGAGGCGGAAGAAGATGGTTCAAGTTTTGTGGTTCTGTTTAAAGAAAAAAAAAATCAATAAAATGGAGTAAAAATCAAACAAGCCAAAAATAGGCAGAGTCCTTAGAGTCTCTCAACATCAGTTTGAGAGAAGAAAGTGAAAAAGGAAGAGAAACACCACAACAATACAAAAAGAAAAATCAAACAAAAAAATACAATGAGCACTACAGCAGTAAAGACAAGCACCAAATAATAACCACGGTCCTGCAATATGAATAAAACAAAGCATAAAAAAATGAGAACAACAACAATAACAAAACAAAAAAATAATAAGTAAATAAATAAAAAATTATTTTGTGCTGCCTTTTTTCCCTGCATAGGCACAGTAAATAATGGGGAAATTAGAAAGGGAATTCCCTTGGCCTAAGAGATACAGGGTTTCTCTGCCCTTGAATATACTGTCATGGGTATAACTATAGACTCCTTGAGTGTTCATTTACTCTCCCCTACGTCCTTTTGTGGTGTATGGAAGACTTCTGCTCCATCATGGGTGATAAAATCAGACCTCTGTATCTAGAAATCTTGGTATCTGCACAGGTCAAGGAATGGTGCTTATGTTGAAGTCTTTCTTTATGGTTCTAGAAATTCTATTCCTTCACTGCCATTTAATCAGTCTTCTGTAGTTAGTGGTCTTGGTCGTAGCACTGACTGTAGGATGAAACCTGGGATAGACCCATTCAATTACAGTTGTCTCAGTCAGGCCTCTGGATTTAGAAATCTTGGTTGTTGTACAGATCGTAGGCCAAGACCTAGGCTAGGGCTTTTTTATTGGTCCCAGGATACGTTCTGCCCAGTCATGGTTGTCACAGTCAGTCATCTGTAGATAGCTATCTTGGCTTTTGCACAGATCAAAGAATGGTGGGTCTTCTGATTTTGTCTTATCATTAGATGGTGAGGTAAAACAACCTGCTCTTAGACCAAGTTGTTAACATTTCCTCATTGTCAGGATATTATATAAAAACAGGCACATGTTGGTTCCAGAGCAGTATTCTTTTAAAACATTATTTGGGCCAGAGAAATAGTACAACAGGTAAGGTGCTTGCATTGCAGGGGCTGACTGGGTGTTTGAACCAGAGAAGGAAAGCCACTGGATATGGCTAAACACCTCCCTAAAGCTATTTTGCTTCTTTTACTTTTATAATAAAACTTAGAACAATAGTGACAAATAATTGTATTACTTTTAGAATTTTAGCCATTTATACCAATGTTTCTAAAGACATTTTAGTCATTGCACATGAATTATTTGCAAGCCTTAGGCCCAAATTTAATAGGATAGAGTAAACCAATTGACAATATTTTAAAATATGAGAAAAATTTTCATTTTTGTTTGATATGATCTCCATGGTTATTCCATATATCTCTGCTGTAAAATTTTATCTAGGAGAAAATTGCTTCTTAAATGTCTCTTCTAAATGTAGATACACAAATTCTTCAAAGATATTTAAAACTATAAATCTTCTCTCTCTCTCTCTCTCTCTCTCTCTGTTGTTTGAGCACCCTGCAGTGCTCAGGGGTATATTTCTGAATGAATCTACACTCAGAAATCACTCATGGAAGAACTCGGGTTCATCCCAGTTCAGCCACATGCAAGGCAAACACCCTACCACTGTGCTCTCTCCACCCACTATAAATCTTCTATAACATTAAAACAATACATTGAATGCATTGAGAGGGCTGGGAATGCAGCTCACTAGCAAATCTGCACTTCAAGTGCTGAAGTCTTGGTTTTGATCTCTAGAAGTGCAACGAAATAAAAATCACCTACAAACATGTTATAATTGAATATCAACTAAAATCTCACATTTTATCATCAAGGAACAACTCTTAGTTTTGTCAGAGTTGTGACAAACTTTCACTGCTGATATTAGAATACTGTACACATTGATTAATGCAGGTTGCTATTAAAGACTATTATGAACTATATCTTTAGTAATAAATATTTCTTTATTAGAGTCCTGCAAGTTAATGTCCAAGGTCAAGGGGTTCAGAGGTTTAAATTTTTGTAAATCTTTCACAGATGGATTTTGAATATCACACATATTAACATAGAGTTGTTTTAAACACAATGTGTATATATTGTGGAAAGTTCTACCTATATGTATTTAAAACTCTGTTGCAAGATCATTATCTAAGACCATATTTTTTTAGGCTGGAGAGAAGTATAAAAAAGAAAGAAAAACAATACTACTAAACCTGTTCTTTTTAATGCTCATCTATTCTGCTTCAATATTCAGCTCAAGAAAGAATGTCTGCCTTTGATCATGGTTGAATATGAGACAATATTGGAACATCAAAAAATTTATGATAATAAATTTATGATAATTTATCACACTTAGTCTCATAAAAATATAAAATGGGCCAAAGAGATAGCACAGTCTGTAAGGTGCTTACTTCATATGTGAATGGCCAGGATTCAATCCTTGGCACTCAAGCATCATCAAGCATTATCAGTATGGTTCCAGGAGGAACCCCTATGCTTTAATGGGTATAGTCCTCCAAAACAAACAAAAAAGTATGTATATATATATATATATCTCACAGGTCATATTCAGTGTTGTTATATTTAAAATCATTCTTTTGCCTTCAATATTTAACTTTTAACTATATTTTATATATTTAAATATAATTGTATTTAATGTAAATGTATTTATATATTTTATATATTTATATTATATTATATCCATATATTATATTTATATCACATATATTTTATATATTTATTTACATATATATATATATATATATATATATATATATATATATATATATATATATATATATATTGGCTTTTGGGCCACACCCGGTGGTGCTCAGGGGTTACTCCTGGCTATCTGCTCAGAAATAGCTCTTGGAAGGCATGGGGGAGCATATGGGACACCGGGATTCGAACCAACCACCTTAGGTCCTGGATCAGATGCTTGCAAGGCAAACACCGCTGTGCTATCTCTCCGGGCCCTATTTAAATATATTTTATATATACTTTGCCTTTTAATACAAGTGAAGGAAACCTCTACAGGAGGTTGGTGAACAGAAGAATAACATATCTGTATTATGTTTTAAATTGTACTTGAATAAGTGGATTCTTTTCCTAAATATATGCCTTGAAGATCTTCAGAAGCATAATAGAAGGAAATTTGTGTACTATAGAAATGATAAAATGGGCACTTAGAGGTCAAATTACACAAAGAAGGTAAAGAAAAATAAGGTAAATTATTACAATAAGCCAGGTGAGAGAAGATATCATCTTGGATCAAAATGGTGTCAGTGGAGATGATCAGAGTGGATGTTTTTAGGATATTTTTGAAGGAAGATTAAGCATAACTCCTACTAGTAGGATTTATGTGAAATGATCTAGTTTAAGAGAAATCAAGTATGACTCTAAGATTTTGAGTCTGCACAACTTCAGATATGAAACTGCTATTTACTGATAAACAAGATCTTCTAAGTTTAGAACAACTACTTGAGAGGTCTATACATTACAATAGCGAAAATTCTGAAGAATTGGATATGAGCTCAACTTTCAGGATAGAGGTCTGATTTAATTGATGTTAGATATGTATGCAATATATATGATTGTAGAGGAGGTACACATATATATTTAGTTGAATGAAACAAATAGGAGATGAACAGATGTGATTCCATTTTAATCAGAATTGGTATGCTAAATTACAAATTTAAGATTGCTAAAATATGAATGCTAAATTTTGAATTGAAGGATAAGATGAATGATATTTATATACATTTAATCATAAATTGTATTTACTAGTTTTGAATTGGATATCAAAAAGGGATGCATTTGTAGATTTTATACATATAAATAGAATAGAGAACTTAGAGATCTTGGTCACACCATATTTAAAACTTAAGTTGATAAGGCAGAGTTCTTATAAAATAACACTAAAAAGGAGAGAATGTCAAGGAGGAGGAAAGTAAAATATTGTGGCTGCCATATGAAGACCAGGTTTCAGTCAGTAGAAGAACATGATCAGCACCCAAAGATACTAATTAATCAAGTCATGTAAGAAATGGAAATTAACTACCAATTTAGCCATGCAAATGGACTAAACTTACACTTGGTGACATTGACAAGAGCATTTTATATGACTTAGTATGGATGCAAGCTTAATTAGTGTGCAATTGAGAAAAATTTGAGGGAAAAGAATGTAAATCATTGGGTATGGACATCTCATTTGACTCTTCAGCCAATGAACCAAAATATGGTGTAGTGGAACAAGTTTGGTTTAGTGTTCATAATGAACAAGACCACACACTGTGGAGATAATGGGTGTCTGAGCAATAATTTCAGTAATTTGGGGAAATGAGATCTTTGTCCTAGGTAGGACCACTGAAAATGGAGAGAATTGCCTTATTGTCTATTGTTATAAAGTTTACCAAGGGGACAGGAATACCAGAATAGAAGCCAAAGACATAATTAGTTAATAAAGAAATAGCTGTCAATCACCTTAGTTTGTAGAGGAGAAAGTTTACTTATTTGGTAGTTTTCACAGTCATCTTGTTTTTGTCTCTCCTCACTTAAGTTACTGAAGGGATGTGTGTGAGTGCACATGGACACATGTACATATACACACATAAACATGCATATGCATGCCATCTTTCTAGTCATAGGCACTCACCACCATTATTTAATGCTTGAGGTTTTATACTGAAGGTTATTTTGTGAGGCATCTCTTGCTAAAGGAAACAACAACAGAAAGGATAACATGTTTGCTTTTTTATTTCTCTTTCTGCTCATGATTCCAGTTCTGGGTTCCATGTTAGGGAAAATGAATATTTAGCTTTCACAAAGCATTACGAATTTCCCAAACTGTGTGGAAGATGGCAGTAAATGAAATCAGAGTAAAAAGACTACATGTTGCAATGCTGCAGCCTTATTAACCTTATTTGGTCCTAGAAACATTATCTACTCCAAACTGATCAATAAGACTCCTGAGAATGTGTACTTGACTATAACAAGGCCCACATCATTGCTTGCATGGCCTGTATTCTGGTGACAGATGTGCAATACTTTTCACATAATTAGAAAACAAAAGCTTTGAGGCTGTGGGTTAGTACTTATTAGCTGTGTACTTTGACTAATAATCTACTACCTTAAAAAACCATTTTTATTAAATTATTGGAAGCACTATCACAGTAATAATAATTTTAGATAATAAATATTATTCTTTTTTTATATTTGGGTATTTGATGCAAGAATCTAAAACGTGTATTCAAAAAACACAAATCAAAGTAAAATTTGCATAAAATTAGTCCCATGAAAGGTTTAATTTTATTTCCTACAGTGTGATGATTTTCAGCTGTTTTCAAGTTGGAAGCACTGAGTAGTTACCATAACAACCGAGATTATTACCACTGAGATAAATAGTACTTTTATGTATGAACACACTTATCAACATGTTCATGATATGGAAAGTTGAAAACTTGCAATGTAAAAAAGAGTCTTTATGATCTCTCCATACTCTCTCATATTCAGGATTCTGCACTATATCCATTGATAGCTATAAATTGCCCTTGTTCTAAAGAAGATTTTCAGTACTGTGCAATGATGTACTAGTTTACTTTCTTTTGTCTTCACTTTTTCTTTCACGGAAGAGTTTTTTCTTATTATGAAATATGTAAAGAGTTTGTTCTTGTAGGCGATTAAAGCCTATTCACTTAGTTAGACTTAATGGGGCTGTAGAATTGGTATAATGGGTAAGGCACTTGACTTGCATTAGGCGTACCACGTTTCCATCCACCACACATGGTCTCCCTGTACATGTGAAGACCCAACACTGACATACAACAATAATAAATAAATAGTTCTATTTTGTTTTTTTATTCAGGAGTTATTGCAATATTTCTCTTTAATGGATTCTTAAAACTTCTATAGTCAAATAATTCTTTATTGAGCAACCTTAAGTATTTGTCCTAAGGATTTGATGGGGAAATTCCAGAGGTAAAATTTCTGGTTCAAAGCCCAAATACCATATTTGCCGGCATATAAGATGACCCCTCAACCCATGAAAAACTTCCTAAAAGTTTTAAAAGTAAGTTACTTCTTAAAAGTAAAAGGGGTGTGGATCACTCGTCCCTGAAGCTGGAACAAGTTTCAGCATGCCATATACCAGCATATAATATGACTCCCGAATTTTAGGAAATTTTTCATGGGTTGAAGGGTTGTCTTATATGTTTGCAAATATGGTAGTTTTTTTTAGTTTCTTATTTTTATAATAATAATTTTTATTTTGACTAAAGTGGCTTACATATCTTTCACAGTAATATTTTAGGTACATATATTTTTAATACTCAGTAGCCTTTATTAAGTTGGTGTACACAGAGCTTGTGCCAATTTCTATTTTTACCAGCAGAGTATGAGGATGCCTAATGCCCTGTAGCATGAAATAATTAACGATGGGGCTGGATGGCGATGGATGGAGGCCTTTGTGCTTAGGCCCCAGCCACGTGGCTTCATCCCCATCCAGCTGGCGGATTTCAGGCCCAGGTAATCGGCGTAATCAAGACTCACTCACAGGCAGGCTTCAGGAAGCATTAACTTTATTCATGCCCTATTCACCACATGTGTGTGGCCTATCTCATAACCTTTTAAGCACTAGTTATTCTTGGCCCTGCATCTAAACTCCTTTCAGCCATCTTCCTCAGAGCGCCCAGCAGCGCAGAAAAGGCCAAAAGCCAAAGCGCAAAAAGCCAAAAGGGCCGAATTTCCTTGGTCCCAGCCTTATCTAACATTTCCCAGACCCCTCCCAGGAATGGGAGGGTCTAGCAGGTAAGGTTACACCTATTATCCGGTTCCCAAGACCCCTCCCAGAAAAGGGTGGGTCTAGGGTCTTAAATAGATACACCCACAATGCCCATATAGGATTTTTCCCTTTTGATATAATACAGTACCGTTATATTGCTTTATTCAGTTTATTGTCTTATATTGTCTTATGACATTTTCCCTGAAAAACTTTTTAATGATTTCATTTACTAAGAGTAAAGCACTTACAAAAAAGGGAGAGAAATTAGTCTTGAATGTGCCAACATTTGGTTTTCAATTTTAACACATTTCTTTCAAAGGATCTTCCTGCTCACCTTATTTCCCACTTTGTATTTCTGATTTCTTTTTAAAAATAACTTAGCTATGCTATATATGGTATAATATACAGATATTTAATTTATGGTTTAACAATCTTGGTAAAGAATAGATAAATAATATCTTAGGAATATTATAACTATGATGCCATATATAATATAAAACATGTCAATCTCTTCAGCTGAAACTGTTATGTTAATTTCTATCACTATAGATTATTTTCTTAAAATTCATCATTAGAATAAAACTGTAAGAACTACTTTTTACTTCTGATAATTTAATGTTTATTTGATAATTTATGTTGCATTTATCAGAAGGGGCACTTTTTATTTCTAGATAGTTTTCTGTCGTGTGGGTAGAAATATTTTAACCATCCTCATTATGAGATATCAGATCTTCCCCCAGTATTTTGCTAATATTAAATTCCACTGCACTTTTTGTATAAAATTAATTTTGTTACCACAATCTTTAATTTTAGGGATGTAAAACAAAAACTCACTATTTTTACTTCTAGAATATTAAATATTGGAGTAACCAGTATGAAATAAAAAGCAAAATTAATAAAGGTATAATGCTGTTATCTAGAAATTTATTTATTTACAGATTATAAGATTATTGATGAAAATTAAAAAATAATGAATAGATAACTCACTAGAATTAAATAATTTAATAAGCTTAGATATTAATGAACATTAAAAACAATTGTAGTTCTGCATAGTAACAATTGAGAGTAGTACAACTTTTAAATAAGTAAAATTTAAATAAAAAGAAAAAATAATTTGTATTGTTTAATATATCAAACTTTAAGGAAAAAAACTGGCTTTATGCTTAGAAATCGTTCCTGGCTGGCTCGGGGGATCATATGGAATGCCGGTATTCGAGCCACTGTCCTTATGCATGCAAGGCAAACGCTTTACCACCATGCTATTTCTCCAGTCCCATACACATATGTTTTTATAAAAATAAAAATATCCAATTTTTAAAGCAGTCCACTTATAAGAAAAAGTCAACATTTTAAGATGTCAATTATTACTAAACTTATTAATGGTAAAAGCAATTTTAATAATAATAAATTTATTTTTAGATGTATATTTTTACTTAAATGTTATAGTTTTATTTATTTATTTTATTTTAATTTTGGTTTTTGGGTCACACCTGGTAGTGCTCAGGTACCACTCTTGACTCTGTGCTTAGAGATCACTCCTGATGAAACTTGTGAAACGAAATAACATCATTTAAAATTAAGCCTGATCAGTCACATGCGACACAAGAACCATACTTACTATACTATTTTTCCAACCATAAAGCTTTGGCTTTAAAATTAGCATTTATAAAAATGCAGAGAACCAAAAATAATCTTTAAATATCTGAAGATAAAGATAAGCTAGGAAAAATCAAATATTACTATATGGAGCCCAAAAAATAGCTCACAGAGTTAGAGCACATCCTTCACATGACAGAGAACTGGGTTAAATTGCCTGAACCACATGCTCTAAAACATGTCTGAAACAAAGAACAACAACAACAAAAAACAAATAAAACCCTACAGAATCATATTAGGGATATGTGTGATGTCATGTTGGGTCAAAGATAGAGAGTAGAAGAATGAACAGAATACAAATTTCATCTATCAGTAATATATATAACACAGAAATGATGTGAATATATATTTTACCTCTTATCCCTAGGGAGGAGACATAGTGCAACGTAAGCCTTATCAGTTTCCAGACATAGGTTGTGTACTCTACACTGGGGATAGAACTATTTCAGCTTCTCTCCCAACTCCTCCTCTTAGAAAAGGAACTCTAAGAGTGGCTAACATTAGAAATTGAAACACATGAAGAATATATCTAGACTTTAGGACACATTACCTTCATTGGGTCACATGCTATAGCTGACATGAGGATACTAGAATAAAAATATTGAAGTTACTAGAGGTGGAAAAAGAGGCAGTATGTAATTTAAGGCAACCTTTAAGAATTTCTTCTTATAAAAAAATGTAATTCCCAGAAATAGGAAGAAGAGAAGGCATTGAAAGGGTGAGAAAAAAACCAGGGCCATTAGTGATGTGAAATGTACACTGGTGAATGCTGCTGTATATTGTATGCATGAATAACTTTATCTGTGGAAAAAAATCTGTTTTATTAACAACCTTGTAACCACAGTGTTAAAATAAAAGATAAAAAGAAAAAAAAGCAGTATTTTTCTAATTTATTGATAACCATTTAAACTTGAAAAACAGAACTAAATTAGCAGATGGTGGAGAAATGGGGTTTTTGGGGACAGAGCAGAAGAGGTAGACTTAGATGTGATACAGGGATAGTGATAAAGGATCTGATACTTTGTTGGTGGTGAACATGTAGTAACTTTGGACACCAAAAGCAATAAATACATTAAAGTATTGCTACCATGTTATTTTAACTTAAATGAAAAACTTACCTCACTGTAGGATTATGGGATTGACCCCTTTCTACCTCACTCAGTATAAGCCATTTTACTCATTGGATGGAGTTATCTTTGAATGTAGCATCTTGGGTTGATATTGAGACCGGATGGTCCCACTTCCAGAGGTGACGAGGTTTGAGAGGAAGTAAGCCATTATGTTTTCCAGATCTCTTAGTAGCTGGCAGCTTGGAGTTGTGGCCTGCTAGGAGCTAAGGATAGCATGGGGAAATCCTCAAAAGCCTTTTCTCTCTACATGATAACGTGTGTGTGAAATCTGCAGATCGCCATCTGATTCCAGACCCACTTCTCTTCAGTGTTCTGGTGTTAGAACCTAAATACTTCATAGATGCCCAGAGTTCTAGAGAAATGTTATGTCATATGCAAAAAATAATTACACATCTTTTGATAAACAACTGCAGTTATGCTACTGAACTCTTGGTAAAATTGAGTGTCTGACTTTTAAGATCAATTGATTATTATATTCAGATAGGTCACCATACCACATGACATCAAACACTGGTATACTGTTAGTTCTTCCTCGGTTTCTACCTGGGATCCAATAAGGGATACTTAATAAACAGTTTATGGAACCCAACCTTGGTTTTGGATGGCTTATAGAGAGCTGTTATATAAAATACATGTAAGCTACCTTGGACTGTCACTAAAAGACAGTAGTGAGAGAACATCCTCTTGGGTAGATTCTCTGAAAGGACACATATCACCTATTTTGTAGGAAACAGAAATAATTTGTCTTGATACAGGAAATAAATTTTATAATATAATTATGGATGCAAGAGCACTGAATGACCTGAACAGCTGAACAAAGCTGATTAAAAAGATTTGAATAAAAAGATATTAAACATCTTGTTTTCTGAATATCAATAAAATTAGCTTTTATATATTGATATTATCATGGAATTAGCACAGCTTAAAAATTTCTTCCTAAAACTGTATTAGTGATATTGAAGACAAAATGTTAGCCATTATCAAGAAAGAAGTGACAAAATAGAAAATAATCAAATTAATGGAAGATAATGGAAGATTTGTGATATAGCAAGTGGAATTATCTTCCAATAATGGGAATACCAGAAAAAGAAAAAAAAAAGGGAAAAGGGAAGAATGGCCGGAAGAACAAATAATTACTAAGAGCTTTCCTGATCTTCTGAGAGAGGCTTCTGCACAGATTCAAGAGGACCAAAGTAAATCATATAAAATAAACTCAAAAATAACACTCTAAGACATATAGTAATCAAAATGGTAATATCAAAAGACAAAGACTGCTTTAAACAGTAAGAGAAAAAAAGACCCTCTGAATAAGGAAACAACACAAGAATTGCAACAGACATATATCTTACAAGCCAGAAAAAAGTAAAATGACATATTCAAAGTATTAAATGAAAAGAAGTTCGAGCATATAGGCCACTATCTTTTGAAATTATTATATAAACTATGGATAAGGAGAGATAAGAACCTTTTAAAACAGAAAAGAACTGGAAGTATTTATGACTACCAAACTGATCTTCCAAGAATTCCTCAAAATCCATTTATGAAAACAGACCTTTATAAAAAGCAACTAGATTTCACAAACACATATACAATAAAAGAAAACAGTGCCCTATATATAATTAATCTCTCTCAATCTCAATGAACTAAATTCCCCTATAAAAAGGCACAGATTTCCTAGATAAATCAGGCAAGTTTAAATGCATATTTAGAGTGAAAGAATGGTAAACAATTATAGAAGCTCACAGAATATAAAAAAAAGCTGGGACAACCATACTTATATTGGACTGAACAAAATTCAGTATAGAGAAGGTAATTAGGTACAGTGAAAGACACTACTCACTAGTTAGGAGTACAATAGATCAAGAAATACTATAATCAGCATTATACGCCAAATAAAATTTCAGAAAAGTTCATAAATCTTTTAATAAACCTAAAGAAGCACATCAACAGAAACGTAGTACTAGTGTGAGACTTCAACACTCTACTTTTATTAGTAGACAGATAAACCAGACAGAATGTCAATAAGAAGAATAAAGCCCTTAGTGACAAACTAGAAGAACTGGGATTCTTGAATATATATAAATAAAAATAAATAAATAAATATAAATATAATATATATAACTACATCCCCAAAATAAGAATACACATTTTTCTTTAGTACACATGAAATCTTCTTCTATTTATATCACATGTCAGGGCATAATTCAAACACATAGAAATTTAAAAATATAGAAATTGTACAAAGTACCTTCTCTGACCATAATGTCATAAAATAGAAATTAACCGAAAGAAGATAAAGACAATTTTCAACTGAACAAAACACTGCTAAATAACAACGGGATCAAGGAGAAAATCAGGATCAAAGAGAAATTAGATTTGCAACTAATCACAATGAAGATACAAGCTATCAGACGATATGGTATATTGTAAAAGCTGTATTATGAAGGAAATTCATAGCATTGTGGACCTACATTAAGAAAAAAATTCCAAATAAACAACCTACACATACATATCAAAAATCAGCAAACTCAAAAGGTAATAAAAGGTGGGAAATAGTAAAAATGAGAGCAGAATTCAAGAACATAGAAATCAAGAAAGAACTTCAAAACAACCTAACTTGGAGTTTTTTTCTTTGAAAAATAAATAAGACAGTTAAACTGTTAGCTATATTCATGAGTGGAAGAGAAAAGAGGCTAATATAAACCAAGTTATTGATGAAAGGGTAGAGATTACAATGGATCTGTCAATAATGCAAAATATAATAAAAGGATACTATGAAGAACTTTATGATCTTAAACTTGAGAATCTCAAGGAAATGAATATATTCATACAGTTTTGTAATTTTTTCAGATTTAAGTTAGGAGAAACCAGAAAGCTTGACAGGACATCACAAATAAAGAAATTAAAATAGTAATTAACAATCTTTCCAAAACAAAAGTTCTGATCTGGATGGGTTCTCAGGTGAATTCTCTCAAACCTTCAGATAATATTTACTACCTTTACTAGTTACACTCTTCCAAAATATCAAAGACACAGTAATCCTTCCAATTTCTCTATGTAGCCATTATTATACTAATATTCAAAGCATTGAGAGAAAAGAAAATTTTAGAACAATATGCTTGATGAACATCTATGGCAAAATTTTTAAAAGAACTTAACTAATAGAATCCAACAACATCAAAAAAATTATACACCCAATCAAGTGGGATTTATCCCATGCATTCAAAGATTGCCCAACATATGTAAATTAGTGGTAATAATATACCACATTACTAAAAACTTTTGACAAGATCCAATATTCATTCATGATAAAAAATCTCAACCAAACAGTTGTGGAGGAAAATATTCTCAAGGTAGTAAGGGCCATTTAAAGCAAATCTATAGCCAGTATCATCTTAATGGTGAAATAAATAAAATCATTTCCTCTGAGATCAGGCACAGGCAAGGATTTCCATTGTCACCACTTTTATTCAATATAGTATTAGAAGTTTTGACTATAGCAGTAAAACAAATCAAAGAGATCCACATTGGAAAATAAGTCAAATTATTAATATTTGCAAATTGTATAATGTCCATCAAAGGCACTAAAGAATCCACACAAATAATCTTCTAAAAACAATAAATCAATGCAATAAAGTAGCCCGCCTCAAAGTCAATATAGAAAAATCAGTTGCATTTTTAGATACAAAAATTAATCATAGCAGAAAGATCAAGGAATCTATTCTATTTAAAGCAGTATCCAAAAACATGAAGTTTCTAGGAATCAACATGACAAAAAATATGGAAGATCTATACATGATAACTTTAAAATGCTTAAGAAAGATATAAAAGAAGGCCTTAGGAAAAGGAAAAATATTTCATGCTTATTAATTGGAAAATCAATTTTTTAAAAATAACTATCCACCCTAAAGTATTATATAGATTCAATGCTATTCCCATTCCAATTCAGACAACATTCTTCATAGACCTAGGAAAGTTAATAATAAAGTTTCTATGGAATCAGAAAAAGCTCTGAATAGTCAAAGCCATAATAAAAATAGAAATATTAGGTGAGTAAGAAATGGCTGACTGTGGGGACTGCCAGGTAAAGTGCTGATTGCTTCACCTGCAGAGTCTCTGCCCTGCTGTGCTCCTTCTGAGGAAACAGAGGACCTCAAGGGAGCTCTGTCCTATGATTGTCTTTTCTGAATCCTTGAAGCTCTCCTCAGAGCCCTGAGAAGTGGACCCCCCAAAAAACTTTATTCTGAAGCTACCCAGCCAGCGAGTGAGTGAGTAAGAAATGGCTGACTGTGGGGACTGCAGGGTGAAGTGCTGATTGCTTCACCTGCTGAGTCTCCGCCCTGCTGTGCTTCTTCTGAGGATACTGAGGACCTCAAGGGAGTCCTGTCCTGTGCTTCTCTGTCTTTTCTGAATCCTTGAAGCTCTCCTCAGAGCCCTGGGAAACGAACCCCAAAAAACTGCATTCTGAAGCTACCCAGCGAGTGAGTGAGTAAGAAATGGCTGACTTTACAAGCCCAGAAAGGAAAATCCACTGAACTCTGCTGGAACTCAGATGCCAGCACCCCTATCTGTCTGTCTTCTGTGCTGTGCTCCATTTTTGGCCTGATTTCATCCTGTGTGAGGCTCATTTGCAGACAGCTTGCCTTCCCTGGAGCCTTCCCTGGAGGTGAGTTTACAAGCCCAGAAAGGGTGGAGCCAGAGAAGCACTGCCGCTCCACTTTACTTCCTGGCCGTGCACATCATTGAGCCAATGAATACAACCACAACACCTAGAAAAACCCACAATACAAGTGTGACAATGGGGGAAACAATGCAGGCCAGCGCCAAACATAGAGAATGATGAAGGCAACTCTGATGACTTGAACATGACCAACCAACTAGTCAGTCTCTCAGATAAAGAGTTTAGAGTCACAATATGGAAGATGTTCAAAGAACTCAAAGAAAGTATAGAAGAGAACACTAATAAGAATCAAGAAAATATGAAGATAGAAATCAGAAAACTCCAAACTGAAATTTCAGGTCAAATAACAGGTCTGAAAAACTCAGTAGATGAATTGAAGAAAAACATGGTTGAGCTTTCCCATGTGTTAACAGCAGCTGAGGATAGAATTAGTACAATGGAAGATGAGATGAACAACAATTTCATACAGCAGAAGAAATCGGAAAAAAAGCCTTAAAGCAAATGATCAAACAATGGAAAACTTACTCAAAGAATGGGAACAGATGAAAATAGAAGTCTATGATAAGCTCAACAGAAACAACTTAAGAATAATTGGAGTCCCAGAGACCAGGAAGAAATCTCCAGGAAGAATCAACGGTCAAGAACATCATTAAAGAGAAACTAGCAGAGCTAATGAATGCATGTGATAAAATCCTGCATGCCCAAAGAGTACCAACTAAAAGAGACCCCAGAAAAAATACCCCAAGACACATCCTAATCACAATGATGAATCCCACAGATAGAGACAGAATTCTGAAAGCATCAAAAAAAAATTACATTCAAGGGAACGTCCTTGAGATTTACTGCAGATCTGTCACTGGAAACTCTCAAGGCCAGAAGGCAGTGGTGGGACATAGTGACAAAACTCAATGAATAAATGCTTCGCCTAGAATACTGCACCCAGCAAAACTCATTTTCAGGTTTGAAGGAACAATACATGGTTTCATAGACAAACAACAGCTCAGAAACTTTACAGACTCAAAACCATTCTTAAAAGAAAAACTGAACGACCTACTTTAAGACAAGACTGACCAACAGACACATCAAACTTCGATATAAAATGGAACTAACTCCCAGAAAAATTCTTTCTCTCAATGTCAATGGACTAAATGCACCAGTTAAGAGACACAGAGTGGCTAAATGGATCAAAAAACTCAATCCAACCTTCTGCTGCCTACAAAAAACGCACCTGAATAGTCAGAACAAACATAGACTCAAAATAAAAGGCTGGATGAAAATCATCCAAGCAAACAACACCCATAAAAAAGCTGGAGTGGCCATACTAATATCAGATGATGCAAACTTTATACTTAGGAAAGTTGTAAGGGACAAAGATGGACATTTTGTATTAATCAAGGGATATGTACAGCAGGAATAAATCACTCTCCTAAACATATATGCACCGAATGAGGGAACAGCAAAATATTTAATACAATTGTTGACAAATCTGAAAAATAATATCAATAACAACACAATAATTGTGGGAGACCTCAACACAGCATTGTCAACACTTGACATGTCAGCCAGACTGAAATCCAACAAGAATATACTAGACCTGAAAAGAGAAATGGAAGAAAGAGGCCTAGTAGATATATATACAGGACACTCCACACCCAGAAGCCCAGATACACATTCTTCTCTACTGTACATGGGACATTCTCCAGGATAGACTGCATGCTAGCACATAAAACATACCTCCATAATATTAAGAGGATAGAAATTTTGCAGGCTACCTTCGCTGACCACAGGCCCTGAAATTATATGTGCCTAGATTACCGTTGACAACAGAGCCTAGAGGAAAAGGACAGAGAAGAAATAAATCAATAAAGAAAGGAAGAAGTTGAGAAAGAGAAGTAATGGAGAAACGGGTCTGTAATGTGTTGTAGGATTAATAGGATTGGTTTGTATCTACCTCATTCAATATAAGTTTAGTTACTCACTGATTGAGAGACATCTTGGAATGTAGCACCTTGGATTGGTGGTCAGAACACCTAGCCCACCTCCAGGTGTGACGATTTTCCTCAGATTAAATACTCAATGGAGAGGAAGTCACCCTCTTACTTTTGCTGGATCTCCTTGTGCTGGTGGCTTTTTAGGAGCTAAGTGTATAAACGTGGGGGAACTTCTGAAAATATTTTACTCTCTCCATGCATCGTGTGTGTGTGTGTGTATTATTTTCCAGACCGCTATGCGAATACAGACAACCTTTTTCCAGTGTTCTGGTGTTTGAACCTGAGGATTTTATTCAATATAATGAGGGAGAGTTATATAGTTGTATATTCAAAGCACAGAGTTAACAACACAGAATGCTTGAGATCTAAGATGAAACCACTGAACTTTACTGTAACTGCCAAGGTGGTAAGAGGGGTTGAGGTCTGTTGGGAGATGGGAGATGATAGAGTATGGGAGCTTTAGTGATGAAAGTTGATATTGGTGTGGGATTTGTGTGAAAATATTATGTGCCTAAAACTCAACTATCAATAACTTTGTAAAACATGGTTCTTTAATTTAAAAATATCCTAAATATTCTTCCGAGACTTAAAAGTTGTTTTTGTAATAATAATCTCAGGATTACTATCAAATATGTTTTTAGCCAGATTACTATAATTGATACAAATGAATATCAACATACCAAGCTAATTTGCATTTACATTTACTGCCTCATCTCATCAGAGCTTAACAAAGCTCCTGTCTCCTTTTCAATAACAAGATTGTGCACTTGAGAAGAATAAATTTTCTTATGCCTCATGTTTTATGACTTTAGAGGTAGGGTATATCTTGTTTCTTTGTCTCCATAACAATGCAAACAGTCTAAATAAATACCCTCAGGGCTATCACCTTATATTCTCAATCACTATTTTTCAAGTAATGTCAGATTAATTTATGAAACAAATATTGAACGTTGTTTATGTTGTAGCTTTTGGGAACTAGACTTTGAAGTAATTTAAGTGTCATTAAAACATCTATTAACATGTTTTTAATAAGTTGCTACCTTGATCTTTTAATTAATAAATAATTTTTGATATTTAATGCATCAAGAGTAGTGCTTGGTTTTCACTTGAGCTGTCTGATAAGGAAAACACTAGCCACATGTTGACACATTTGGGCACTTGAGAGATATCTCATCTAAACTGAGTGGTACAGTAAGTATAAAATATAAGCAAATTTAATGATAAAATATAGAAAAAAATGTAAAACACCTAGCATAACATTATTATAACATAAAATTATTTGCAAATGTGCTTCAGATTGTGATACAATTTTTCATGCCATAAAATTTCCAACCACTTTTAGAATAAAAATATCACTATATAGGTCTAAAATGATAGTACAGCGGTAAGGCATTTACCTTCATGTGACTAAAATAGGAAGGACCCTGGTTTGAATCCCAGCATCCTATATGGTTCCCCCCACCCCCTGAGCCTGCCAGGAGCGACTTCTAAGCACAGAGCCAGGAGTAATAATCCCTGAGCACTGCTGGGCGTGACCCCAACCAAAAAGAAAAAAAAAGACCAAAAAAAAAAAAAACACACCTCTATATAGTTTGCATTACATTTTTAATTTGATGTAAAAACTAGACTCAATAGTCTTAAACTAGAATTATGGGCAGTCTGTGAATAAAACAACACTGGCAATAAAAATTGCAAAGTAAGCTGTTTTACCTCCATTTTAATGATACTGCAGAAACAAAAAAATGTTATTCCAGAGAGCTATTTATATTTATATTTATTTATTTATTCATTATTAATAAAAATTTTACCTTCCTCACTCTCATTTTTCATTGACAATCAGGGCATATTCTGCCTCCAAAGTAACCCTCAAATTTGTTTCTTTATCTTCATGTTCACATCTTGGCAAGAACCCTTATTATCTTTGGTAGGATGACTTGTCTATGGCTTGAGTCTCAAACTTCAACTCTTTTTGTCATACCGTTTATTCTTTAAATGTAAATCCACTATTTAATAATTAAAATACAAGATCACTCAACTCCCCTATGAAAAGTTTTATGACAGTCAGCCCGGATGCTAGAAATGACCCCCAATTGCCAACCATTGCTAAGTCAATTTTTGCCAGAAATACACCCTATCAAAAAAATCACTCCACCCACATGAGAAAATGCCTACTTCTCTGCTGTTCACCTCACCCCATGATTTCTACTTTACCATTTAAACCGGACTTGCTTTTTTCTCTTAATGCTCATCTACCTTAGGTTTTGAACTACTGCTCACTATTTTAGTTGTCCAGGATGCCTTCCAGCTTTCCACTGGCCAGCTGCTGTCATTATGAACTTGATGTGGATTGAATTGTGTATGATAATTATCTTCACTACTTACCAACAGCTCCATACTTTGCATGCAATATGAAGCCAGGTAAAAGGAACAGGTATACAAAGAAAAGAATAAGCAGACCAAAAAAGACCCAGTTGAAGGTCTGTTGAAATCAGGGAGGAAAGCCATAAATAGGAGTTGAAAATAGTTTGTCAGTTTCCTTTCTCCAAACTGCCACAAACAACTCTATCAGGAGCCTCAGTGTGTGTGTGTGTGTGTGTGTGTGTGTGTGTGTGTGTGTGTGTGTTGTAGCTCCAGCCAGCCAATGATAGACAACAAAATCTAATCTCTCTCTCTTTCTCTGTCACTCTCTTTTCTTTCTTTTCCCTCCTCCTTTTCTCTCCTCTTCCCTTGCTGTTTGTGACAGTGAGAAAGAGGGAGGCATCTGAAAGATAAGAAGATGTTGACAACCTTATTCCTAGGAGTCATTTAAATTTCCTAGGAAATTTCTCTCCATAGTTGGGAGAAATGTTCACTCTAAGCCATATAGTCCATGATTTTTGTCATGGCGTCTCCTGTTGACTAAAACAGAATGTTCTGCTCAAATATTGCTATTTGGAAAGCATGTTTTGGTATCAGGAACAGGGTGCCTTCCTTTTTTTTTTCATCTAAACATTACAAGGTATTTATTATTGTCATTTTGTTTTTATCTTCTGTACCAGAGATGCTTATGTGTCTATTTTTAAAAATAACTTATTTTTGTTTTAACAATAGAATCAAATTGTTTTTTGTTTGTTTTGTTTTTTGGGGGGGCACACCCGTTTGATGCTCAGGGGTTATTCCTGGCTAAGCGCTCAGAAAGCCCCTGGCTTGGGGGGACCATATGGGACGCCAGAGGATCGAACCGTTGTCCTTCCTTGGCTAGCGCTTGCAAGGCAGACACCTTACCTCTAGAGCCACCTCACTGGCCCCAGAATCAACTTGTTTTTAAGGGTTTAAGGTTTTTTTTTTGGGGGGGTAACATACTCATTAATGCTCAGGGGTTATCCAGGTTATGTACTTCACAATTACTCTTGGTGGTGCTCCTGTCCCATATGAGATGTAAGGAATCGATACTGCAATGTACAAGGCAAGTGCTCTAAATGCTCTTTGTCTCCAAATTGCTTTCTCTCAGCAGTGTAGCTACACCATGCCCACCACAGAATGTGGGATCCTCAACTATTATTCTGAGTCCCTTATTCTCCTCCCAGCACCCTTAGATCACAGTTCTATTGATTATTTCTGGGTTGTTGCCTTGAAAAATCATTTAACCCCTTGCTTTGTTTCCTTGCAAATATGTGAAATCATTTAACCAGTGTTTATCTTATTCTTTTGCTTTCACTTTTGCTTTCACTTCACTGACCGTACCTCCCTCCAATTCCATCCCAGTTGCAAAAAACTGCATGATTCTGTCTTTTCTCATAACTGAGTGCTATATTGTAGATACAGCTCCATAATTGCTTTAAACACTCTTGGCTTGCCAGAACTTCAACTTTTTCACTTGTGATAAAAAATGGAAAAATATATAGAAAAATGAACTAAAAATGCAATATGAAGAGTATTACTAAAAATACCAAATTAATTTGGTGTTTGGTTTTGAATTAATTTTTGGTTGTGCCTTTCACTGTTGCCAAGTTTTTTGAGACCCACCTCCAGCATTGTTATACAGCCATAAAGTTCTGATGCATAGTTTAAGCAGCTCAGTTACATGTGGTCAGTGAATTCTTTCAAGGGAGGGAAAATATTTTGTCTTTGGATACAATTTGTTTACTTATTATTTTGCTTTGATGGTTATACCAGTTCTGGGACCTCTTTGATAAAGTTCTTCATTGGCAGTACTTGGAAGGTCCATGAAGTACTGATGATCAAGGCGAAGTCTCCAGCATGCAAAGCTTATGCTCATTCTTTTGAGATATCTTTCTGGTCCACTGTTTATTTTAATGTTGAAATAAGTTCAGTGTTGAGAAGGTAATAGTGTTGGTTGAAAATTCAATAGTGTTCTGCATATATCTTCTGAAGTGAAAATAGTTTTGGGGAATAAATGTTGCATCACGATCTCTTAACTAACTTCCAGTTTGAGTCCATGTGGCTTAGCACAAAGTAGGAATCCTGAGTCTACCAGCTCTTGTGGCTGGGAAGGTCTTGTGAGTTGTCTTTTGGGAAAGTAAACTGCCATCATACTTGGTGGAGTTCACTGTGGAGTTATCCCATTAAAACAGCCTTATGAAAGTGATCTACTACCTCTTTACATGATCTTGGATGCAAACAATTAGTGACAACAGACTAAGAAAAAAATTTAGTTATGACAACACAGTGCCTATATCCTTGGGAGAAACAAATGGATTTGTTTAGTTTCATATGTCTGCATCTCTGCAAATATGTGGAATAAAGCAATGAATTGCTATGGTTGTTCACCTTCACACCTCCCCATTGCAAAAAGAACAGCAGACACTTTGCTTATGTTTGACTCAAAGTCTATTATTTATTTCTCTCTCACATTAGTTTTGGTACACAAGTCAACTCTTTACTATTTTATGAGATTCTTGGTAATGTAGATTTACTGAAGTGTACATTCTTAACCTTTTGCTTCTGTTTTCCTGATCAGATTTCCATTTTATGTCCTATCTCTTTGTTTTCATTTGTGGTCAATTTGTCTTCTAATTTTCAGGCAAGCAGTATTAAAATGGCTGGGCAAATTAGAGTTGGCAGCCTTTGAAAAATGTCCTGGCAAGTCTTCAGGAGTTGAGGCTGAGCCTACATTGATCGCTCCTCTGTAGGCTGCTGAATAAATTAAATGGCACAGTTTATCCAGGAGGTCATGAAATCTTGTACTGGGAAAGTTCTAGTAGGAATTACGACTGTTGTTTAATTGTTGGTAAATCTCTGGGAAGCTTCTTGACTTCTCTTACTGTTAGGATTTGTAAATTGTAAACAATTTTGCAAAAATGCGAGATTGAACCCAAAACAACAAAACAAATACTTGGGTGAATGTTTAATAAATGTGAGCTCTTCAGAACCTTTGGATACATAATATCCTAGGCTTCAGCCTAGGAACTTAACGAAATAAGAGAGCAAGTGTTCCAGAAGACTGAGCACCACATCAACGATGGATAGGAACCTCTAGAACCTAGAGACTCTATCCTAGAACCTGACCTATAACCTGCACAAATACCAAGATCGCTAGCTACAGTGGCTTGAATTTCTCACACACAACCGAGAGGAAACTTTCCTGGCATCACAAAAGAGCCTTTGAGATGGGGTAATGAGTATATATGGAGCCAGGAGTTGATCCCATGATGGTATGCTTTAAGG
Organism: Suncus etruscus; assembly: GCF_024139225.1. Taxonomy (NCBI): domain Eukaryota; kingdom Metazoa; phylum Chordata; class Mammalia; order Eulipotyphla; family Soricidae; genus Suncus; species Suncus etruscus. Next base: position 43,234,348 of record NC_064857.1, read on the forward strand.
ATGGAGAAACCCTGAATCTCTTAGGCCACAGGAATTCCCTTTCTTCCCCAATGCTTACTGTGCTATGCAAAAAGAAAAAAAAAGTGGGGGAACACCAAACCCCACCACCCCAGCACCCATACTTTTTCTTGTTTTGTTTTGATTTGTTAGTTTTTGACTTTATTTTCCTTCTCTTTGTTCTTTCACTTTTCTCTTTCTTTTTCACACGTGTTGTTATTATTTAGAGATTTATTTTTATTTTTATTTGCTGTGTCCATTTTTTTCTTTTTTCCTCCATTTTTCTTTTTTTTTCTTTTCTCCTTTCTTTTTTTGGTAGTTGTCACCAAATTTTTTTCTCCCCCTTTTCTTATACTTTTTTTTTTTTATCTCCAATGATGGTGGAATGGATGCTCAATCTACAACAAACTGTAAAGTGGAGACCAGTTGCACTGGAATACTGGGGGGTAGAGGAGGGAGATGTGGGATGCATGCTGGGAATAGGGACGGAGGGAGGTCAGCACTGGTGGTGGGAATGCCCCTCATTCATTGTCACTATGTACCATAAATGATGCAGTGAAAGATTTGTAATGCACATTGGTCACAATAAAAATTAGAAAAAAAATAAATGTGAGCTCTTATTAACAGTGCTCCTTGTGGACCTATTGTCTTGGAAGGCATTTCTCTCCATTGGCAAGGAAGATTTCAATATAAGTAAGGCATGTAGGAGATTTGCGACATCAAAGGGCCTGTAGAAATTGCTATTTTAATCTAGAAGAATGTCTAAATAATTCTTGATAGATAGTTTTAATTTTCCTTTTTATATCTCTGGGAATAAAGCCTTTAACTCTTTGCAAGGAACTTTATTCAAGTATTTTATCATCATAATGGTTAAGAAGTACCTTCCTATATTCAACAGAAGTTTGTCTGGTTTTAATGCAAGCTCATTTCCTCATATTCAGACCTCAAGGGGAAGGGAGAAAAGATGTTGAATCTTGCAATTGAGCAATTACTACATATTGAATCATCACTCTTTTTTCATTTTTCTCTGAGTTTGAATGACCGAAAGGCCTTGAACAGCTCCTATGGACCATGGTCCCCATTGATCTTTGATCCTTTTATTTAAAGTTAGTTTATTCTCTTCACATTTATCTCTGTACTCTCAGCAGTGTCAAACTACTATGTATTGTGAGGAGAAGAGCATTTTCTCAAGGCTGAAAAAAATGAAAATAAAAACATCTGTACTTTTTTAATGCTATACTTAGAAATCTCACAATTTAATTAAAAGAGTTTACAGTCATAAGTGGGGCTTAGAATGGATTCTAGAAGTTTTTGTAATGGCTAACTAGAATAGAGCTTGGTAGTTAAGAAATAACAGTATAATGTATATTAATAGCTCATAGTACTAAATTGGAGCTCTTGTGACACATGTAACTGGTGAAATTTATGCAATTTCTCTGTCTCCATGTTTTCCTCTTTAAAATAAACTGCACACTTTCTACCCTTCTCAGCTCCTGAGGAGATTATGTAGTCCACATTGTCTCACAGCTCCAAGTTCACCTTCTGTAATACTTTGCCACAACAGGCACCCTTCACTGAGTCAGGGTCAATCTTTTCAAGGAATATTCTCAAGAAGATTCTCAAGGAAGTTGGCCAATCTTCTCAAGGAGACACTACAGGAAGAAGGACTTTCTGCTGCACAGTGGGTACTGGGGTGAGGGCCAGAGTTCAGAAAGTTTTGCTCATATTTTGTGTCAAAACCATCTTTTCCTAGTTGTCTCTATATGGAAACCAGGCCCAAAGTCCTCTTCTCATGCAACATTTCAATTTCCTCGGAAGGCACCTAGTTGTGACTCATGGACCACCACAGGGTTTCCTCTCTATTCCTTCATTCCACCTGTAACTGATCTCTCCTATATACTCAGAATGTTGTTTTCTCTTTAGTTAGTGATGACAAACTAAACTTAGCCAGGGAAAATCAGCAAATCTCCCAACTGAACAAGAAGGTTGGGCTCTATTGTTATCAACGAAGTTTAAACCTATCATTGGAAAAATGTCCTTTCTAATTTTAGTATATGTGCTGCCGAAGCGAGCACAGAAAAAAATGTCCTTTCTAGTTTCTTCCTGTCTCCGTGTATCATATTCACTTATCAGTTGATGTAATATTCATACAAAACTTCTCCTTTATTTCCCCTGATTATATTCAGACTAAGAAAACATGGGATCAACTGTCTTAGTTTTCTGGCTGTGAACAGGGATTATTGTTATATATATCTTCATATACATACATACATATATGCATGCATACATACACATAGGATTGCTGTCACTTCCATCAATGCTCAGGCTTTACTGCTAGCTCTGCACTCAGAAATTATTATTTTTGTGGTTCTTGAAGGACCATATGTGATGACAGGAATCAGATCCTGATGCTCATGCAAAGTAAATGCTCTACCTGCTATGCTATCTCTTTAGTTCCAGGATCATTGACATATTGACCCTGATGTGCTATGCTTTGTCAAAGTTATTTCTGTTGCTGCTGGTAGCCATTCTGTGCACAGAATAAGAAGGCATGAGTATTCTTAGTCAATGTAAAATCTTTTAATAGGCAATATTCTCAAACACTAAGCTCTTATCTCTACTAGCCTTTCTTTGGAGTTTTGAGCCACACTTAGTAGTTTCAGGGCTCTGTGCTCAGGGATCACTAGTGGTGGCTCTCCAAAGAATATTTGGAGTGTAAGGAATCAATAATCAGTGGCCACATGTAAGGCAAATGCTATACCTATTTTACTATCATTTCACTACCCTACCATGATTTGTTAAAACAGTTGTAGTCTGAAATTTATTCTCATTCAGTCAGTACTTCCTTCTCAGTATATAACTCAGCACATTGTGAATTCCTCCAATTCTCTCTCCTTTCCCTATCAAATATGGTTTGTTTTTAAATCTCTTGCAGATCTAATATAATAAATTTTTATTTCCAGAAGGCCCAAAGTAAACAGTTGCTTTAGAAATGAAGTGAATCATGAATGAAAAGAATGTGCTTAATAAAAGCTTGTCATGGATATTCGAAGTATGACACAATTAGCCAATATCAGAGCTCTTTCCTGTCAAGTTATCAATACAAAGGAACTTCTTGGTTTAGTTCAATGTTGAAATAATAGCTATTACTCTTCTAATAAGTGTTATTAGAGACACAGACACAGTCTTCTATGACATTAATGGTTGAGGATACTTCCAAAGCGTACCTTTCTTTTTACATCTGATCAATAAATATAGACATCAAAATCTCTAATTATTGATTGGAAAGACTAATTGAATCTTTTTGTTAACATTTTATTCTGATAAATTGAATACATATTCAAAAATGGGATAAGAACATAACTTTAAATTTTATGGTAGAATACTTTTTATGTCAGAATCTTTTTTATAAAAATAATTTTTATTGTGATCAAAGTGAATTACAAATCTTGCATAGTTTTACTTAAGGTACATAGGACAATGAAACAGGGCCATTCTCACTGTCAGGGTTGTCCTCCTTTCATCCCTGTTCCAGCATGCATCCCATATCTCTCCACTGTGCCCCATGGACCACTATACACCTTTGTGTATAGCTTGTTGTAGATTGGATATCAAATTTGTTGTCATTGATTTTTAGTTTGGTGTTTAAGTGTAATCATTTTTTATTTACACTCAAAGTTCATAGAATTGGTTGTTCTTGGTACCATTCATTTCCCCCCTCAATTTATGAGGTGCAACAAAATGATTCAAATTCTGTGGCTCTGTTGGAAAAAAGAAAAGAAATAAAATCTTGGAAAAGTTCACCTAGTGGTTATAAATATCAATTAAAAAAAGAAAAGAAGAAAAACAAAAACAAGAAAAACAAACAATGATGCACAACAGCAGCAAAAATGATTGACAAAACTACTACCAAAAGGAAGAAAATTAAAAGGAAGGGCAAAAAGAAAAGAAAAAGAAAAGGAAGGCTGGAGTGGCAAGGCTTTGTGTTTTTTTGTTATTTTTTGTTTGCTTGTTTGTTTGCATAAGGCACAATAAGTATTGTGAAAATTAGAAAGGAAATTGCCTTGGCCTAAGTCTACAGTGGTGGGCAACCTTTTTTTTTTTCAATTGAGCCAAATCTCACCAAAACCACGATTGAAATTTATTTTGAGAGCCATAGGGGCTGCACACAGAGCATGCACTGACAGAGGCTAGGAGCAGAGTCCTGACTCCTGGAGGGGCCACCTGGCACACAGAAGAGCTGCATTAAAAAGTGTAAAGATACTTTACATGTGTTATATTTACCTATCTTTCTGTACTCAGCTTATCTCCTGCTCTCCCCACCTCTTGTCATTAAACTATACCGAAGCTAACTTCTATATGTTTACATGTGGGCAGGAGAACACAGAGATAGGAATCCTCCTGGAAAACCAAACCTAAAGTATAAACAAGCCATACCTATAGTGTATATAGCCCCTCCCATATTCTATCCCCTCTCCCCCCTCAGAAATTTGACTATTCCTTCATTCCTTCAATCCCATCCCGATTTCCCACCTCATTAAAACTCTTCACCCTCATTTCTTAATCCAGTAGATATCAAGAATGAACTCCTACCCCAACGAACCAGTACCCAGCACCCAAACAAAGGGACATCCACTCAAACCTACACCTCTTCCCTGACAAGAAAATACATCCAACACCACTGCTGACACATGCTGTGTGGCCCTCCTTACCACCTCTCCCTAACAGCAACTGCTGCATGATACTGGACTTAGTACCAAAAGGATCTCCACTGCAAGAACTGTATCCAAGACCTCCCTGCCGCAAATCTTTTCTCAATCTTAAGAAGGCCAGGGTGTGTCATAAAAAGATGCCCTGGAACACACACCTCACAAGAAAATCCCAAAAGACATTGGGGAACTCTATACCTTCATCATAAGTATAAGACCTATATAACACTACCTTGTAGTGTATGCAATTGTAAGGTAGTCTCCGGCATCACTTTGTTCCTTCAATCACTTTTTTAAATTCATTTATTTAAAAAAACTTTTTTCTTTATATATATGTGAGCATATATATTATTTTTGTCTTATTTCTGTTTTCTTCTCTTTCCACCCCCAAATGCACCAGCAATATAAGAGCACTATTTCTTCCTGCAAAGACATAATAAAAAAAGGGGGGAAATCTTATGCATAAAAACAAGCTCTTATTTACTAGGGATAAGAACTCATACTTCTTTACAATACAGGGGCACCTCCCACCTTGAACATATGTCATGTGGACCCAACTTAGACCCCAGGGGACTAGACAGCATTCGTCCAGCCTTGACTCCTGGATCCCAGATATAGAAACTACACCGTTCTCCATAACAGCTCCAGGAACCAAAATCCCTCCAGGACATCCTTAATACTGCTCTGACACCAGCATGTCCCAGCTCTAATATGATAGCCTGACAACAAGGAAATGGGAACAACTTGACCTAAGAGTAGGTTGTCCTACCACACCAGCCAACGATAAGACAAAAGCGAAGAATTGATATTCTTTTGTCAGCGCAAAAGCTATCTACAGATGACTGACTCTTACAACCAACAATGGGCAGTACGTATCCTGGGACTGATTAAAAAAAAGTCTTAGACTAGGCTTTCAGCTACGATCTGTACAAAAAACAAGGATCTCTAATTCCAGAGGACTGACTGAGACAATCACTGAATGGGTTGCTGGAAATATAACGAAAGACTCTATCCCAGGTTCTATCCTAGGATCAGCGCAATGACCAAGACCACCAATTACAGAAGATGGATTAAAACGACACTGAATGAACAGAACCTCAGAACCACAAAGAAAGACTTCAGCATAAACTCCATTCCTTGACCTCTGAGATACCAAGATCTCTAGTTACAGAGGTCTGAATTTATCACCCATGAAGGAGCAGAAGTCTTCCATACACCACAAAAACGCAGAGGGGAGAGTAAATGAATATGCAAGAGGTCTATAGTTAATCCCATGACAGTATACTTCAAGAGTGGAGAAACCCTGTATCTCTTAGGCCAAGGGAGTTCCCGCTCTAATGTCCCCATTATTTACTGTGCCTATGCAGGGGAGAAAAAAAAAGCACAAAATAATCTTTTTTTTTTATTCATTTATCTATTTATTTATTTACTTTTTTTTGACTTCTTTGTCTTGATGTGGATATTGAAGTTGGTGAGTTGGTGTCTCATTTTTTTTCTTTTTCCTTTTTGTGTTCTGCCATGTTTATATTTCAGGACCGTAGCTGTTATGCAGCGTTTGTCTTTATTGCTGTAGTGCTCACTGGATATCTTATTTGATACTTCTTTGTGTATTGTTGTGGTGTTTCAATTCCTTGTTTCCTTTCCTCTCTCAAACTGAGGTTGAGAGCCTTTAGAAAGACTTTTTTTGTGGCTTTTTGATTTTTACCCCATTTTACTGCTCTTCTTTCTTCAAACAAAGCCACATAACTTGAACTATCTAGTTCCACCTCTCAAATAAAGGGGGAAGTAAGGGAGAGTACCAGGACCAAACAGATGTATGTTCACTAAGTAGTAAGCTCGACACAGAGGGGACTACTTATTCTAGCAGCCCAGGGAATGAGAGTGGGGATATGGGATGCAGGGTGGGAACAGAGGTGGAGGGAGGGCAAATTTGGTGATGGGAATTCCTCTGATTCTATGTTAATATGTACCTAAAATATTACTGTGAAAGATATGTAAGTCAATATGGTCAAAATAAAATTTTATAATTTAAAAATATGTAAAGAGCCACATGTGGATTACGACCCACGGCTTGCTGACCACTGTCTTAAGAGATACAGGGTTTCTCCACCCTTGAAGCATACTGTCAAGGGAAAAACTACAGGCTCCATACACGTTCATTATCAAACCCAAGGCCTTTTAATGGTGCCAGGAAATGTTCTGCTTTGTTGTGGATGTCAAAATTAGTCCTCTGTAGCTAGAAATCTTGGTATTTCAATAAATCATAGGATGAAGTCTAGGATAGAGTCTTTATGGTTCTAGAAGTTCTGCTAAGTCAGGTTTGTTGTAGTCAGTCTTCTGTAATTAGTGATATTGGTTTTTCCTAACACTGCTCTGGCTCCAACTTGAGCAAGGTTGATACAACATCCTGATGATGAGGAAACAGCAAAAACTTGATCCAAGACCAGGTTGCCCTATCTCATCATCTAACAGTAAGATGACATCAGAAGATATGTCATCCTCTGATCTATACAAAAACCAAGATCACTAATTATAGAAGACTGACTTTGATGACTGCGACTGGACAGAACTTTTCCTGGGACCAATAACAAAGATCCTAACCTAGGCTTGGCCTAAGATTTAGTTCAAATACCAAGATCTGTAATTCTAAATATTTGACTTTGACAACAGTGACTGAGCAGAACTTCTGGAACTACAAGAAAGACTACCTAGGCTATATCTGAGTCCCTTATAATATTTTGTTCCCCTGGCTAAAATATATATAGCAGCAAAAATTGTGTCTAAGTCATGACACATCCCACACCTGTTAGCCTCTTGTTCTGTTGCTCCTATGTTGTTTATTTGTGCTTGTCATATATTTGGGAGGAAAGATGACAGGTAAATAATTTTAGATGTTCACACTGTTTTTGAAATTTATAAAAAGTGATTTTTGATAATTTCAGAGTTAACAGTAGTGTGCTCTTCATTTCTCAAAATGGGCATCTGAGGGAGGAGGGTTGGGGTGGCAAGGTTTTGTGTCTTTTTTTTTTTTTTTGCATAAGCACAGTAAGTATTGGAGAAATTAGAATGGGAATTCCCTTGGCCTAAGAGATGCCAGGTTTGTCTACCCTTGAAGCAAATTGAATTAAGAATGACTAACAGGCTCTGGGCATGCTCATAACTGGACCGCACAGTTATGACAAAACTGACAAAATCAGTCCTCTGTCATTAGAGATCTTGGTATCATCTTGTTTTGCCTCATATATTGAGGGAAAGTAAAAAGTTGATGGTACCAGGAGCGAACAATCACATGAACATTGAGTGGAAATAAAAAATGCTCAGACTCAAACACCAAACCCAAAGTCATCAATAACAGAATCAGGATACCCAATCTCCAACAAGTTACATTTAAAAGAGACTGACTACACTAGCAGTACAGGGTACAAAAGGGGGGTATGGAATGCACGCTGGGAACAGGCACCAATATAGGACAACATTGGTGGTGAGAATGGCCCTAATTCACTGTCACTATGTACCTTAAATATAACTGTGAAAGACTTGTGATTCACATTAGTCACAATAAAAAGTTTTAAAAAATATTTAAAAAAATGGGCATTCGAACCTCCTTTGCTAGGTTAAGATGGTTGTTCTACTACAGGAAAGTAAAAATGATAGATAAGAAACTGGAGACAGGAACTGAAGCAATAGTTCAGTAGATAAGGGGTTTGCCTTGTGTGATGCCAACCTGGGTTCAATCCCTAGCATCCTATATGATTCCCTCAACACTGCCAGGAGTTATTCCTGAGTTCAGAGGCAGGAATAACTCTTGAGCATAAATTGGAGACAGTTGATCTCCTCCTGTTATACATGGATTTGATTCAGAAGCTGAATGGTTTCTCATTCACAATATTTATTGTCTCTAAGCCTTAAAAATACTGTTCAAGGACCCCAGCCACTAAAGTATGAGTGAATGGTTTTCCTGTGTGATTTTGACATAATTCGTTATATTTACCACCATACAATATTCAGCAGACAAGACTTTGCTGCCTGTATATAATATATGACAAGTTGTGAATAGCTGGTGCCAATTTCAACTGAGAAACTGAGACTTATTTTCAATCTTCAGTTTTAAACTAAAGAAAAACAGATTTTGATTTAAGTGAATAGAGAATAATCGCATAACTATTGACTCTATATGGAACCTAACTGGAGGCATTTAGGACCTTCCAATTTACTGTATCTTTCACTCTATAAGATGCACCTGATCATAAGATGCACATAGTTTTTAGATGCTCTCCTCCCCTGCACTCAGGCTTCAGCTCCAGGCGGCATTCGCTCCACAAGACACACTTTTGGGGGAGAAAAGTGTGTTTTCTGGTACAAAAAATATGGCACTTCAAATGCAGAGACAGAAAATTTGACTAAACATTTTGACTGCTTCAATCAGGGTCTATATAGATATATAGATAATAAGAGTATAGGTATATCAATAGAGAGATATGTAGATAGAATACATATTAGATATGTAAATAATCATGTAACCTCTATTTAACCTCAGAAAGGTAGTGTGGCTTGGGTGTACAATTATGCTAATTTATTCTTTCAGCTATATTCTTGTGGCAGAAGATATAATTTTGGTAATTGGAAATATTCCACCACTGGCATCCTCAACCACACACATACCATTAACATAAATACTGCTTTTTACTCAGGCCCTGGAAATAGTAGCTGCGATTAATATGCTCATCCATATGCTTTTTAAAATACACTTTAAAAGCAAAAGATGATTTTTAAGCAATTAAATATGTATTAGAACTCATTCTGTAATCACATTAATAAATGTATTTTAAAGGATATAAAAGAAAAATATTTTGCTAAGCAAAAATGGAAGCTAAGAAGTTGATTTCTTATGACAGAGCTTTTGCTGTTTCATTTTCAATTGAATGGAAAGATAATTCTTAAATGTACAATATAATCAGACTTTCTTGTCTTTGTTCAAAAGCCAAAATTCTAGATTTATGCCATCCTGGATTCTCTTCTTGGTTGGTCTCTTCTTTCTCTTACCTCTGTCCACTACCCACAGTGGCCTGTACTCTTCCCTCAGGACTCAATGTACTCCTGTTTCCAGATAGATGTTGCCATGCTAATTAGCAGCTGATATCAGAATCACTGATCTTGCAAGTGAATTTTTTGACTCTCACTCTTGGCTCTGTCACTTATGTAAATATGTCTGTCCATCTCTAAAATGCTAATAAAAAGAAGCATCCCTTCCTTTTTTGTGCAGGTACAAGGTAAACCCATTTGTGGGTTTACTCCTGGCTCTGTGTTCAAGGGGTTTCAATGGGGCTCAAGGGAATTTGAGTCTGGGAATCAAACAAGGGGGAACTGTGTGCAAGGTAAGCTTCTACCCTCTGTATTATTTCTCTGGACCCAAAAGGAACCCTTCTAACTTAATAAAGCAACAGCTTATAGTCTTGTGTGATAACTATATAAAATTACTTTAAAATGCTAGTCATGATGGTGCATTCACTTGCAGTCCACAATGGGATAGAGACTAGTTCTTATCCAATCTACTTGGAAAATGTGCTTGATCCTTTGATGCTCTTTGTCTTACTGTAAAGGACAAAAACAAACCAGAAAAAGTACTGTAGAGACTGAAGAGATTGAAGAGCAAGGTTGAGGAAGGTTACAAAGCCCAAGCCATGAGTCATGGCTCCAAAGAACCAGGATACCTGGACAGGGTGGAGTCTTGTAGCATTAATTAAATTAATAAGAGTTCTTGATGGTGGGGGATGATGATGGATGGATGATGAAGCCTTTCTCGGCCAGGCTAGATGCCTGTAGCTTCATTGGCCTGGTGGATCTGAGGAAGGAAATAATCCACAAGCAGTCAGTAGAAGTCAGGAGATATTAAGCTTTATTTTAAGGCTCTAACCACCATGTGTGGCTTCCAAGCTAAACAGCCTCTCTGCACTCAAGTCTCTCATCTCTCCAACCAGCCTCTTTCTCCTGAGGCATCTCCTGCTGAATCTCTCTCCTCACTGAATTTCTTTTTCACCCCAGAGGCAACTCCTAAAATTACCAACCAGACTCCTGCCAGCTATGTGAGGGTTTCCCTCTTCAGGTGAGATAGGCAGAAATATGGGGGGAAGGGTTACAGGGTCTTGCCTTTGCCCACAATCTGTGATGCAGAGTCGGTGTTTTTGAAGTGTGTGTATGTGTGTGTTCGTGTGTAGAGCATTTTTTCCTTTGTATATATTGTGTGTATATGTTTGTGTATAGAGCTTTTTTCCTGGGGATGAAAGTTATGTCCCATTTATCTGTTCATTCATTTATCCCACAAATATTTATGAATTTCCTCCACATTGGGCTCTATGGTTCATTTGGTGATACAAGTTTGAAAACCAACATCTGGATCATTTTATTTATGAAACTCGGGCCGGAGTGATAGTGCAGCAGTAGGGCATTTGCCATGCACGCAACAGATGGCTGTTCTATCCCCTAGTGTCACATATGGGCCCCCAAGCCAGGATCAATGGTCCACCTGTGTCAAGGGATGAAAAATTTATATAAAATTAGGGAGCACAAATATCTACCAATAATTGACTAAATATATCTCCATAATTTTCTTAGTAATCTTTTTCTAACTTTTAATCTATCTGAGGCACAATTTATTATGGTAAACATTAACCTTCCAATACAAATTTGTTTTAAATTTCAAATTTATCATACTTTCACAGCTCTTTATCTGATCGTGTTATCTGATTTCTCAATCATTCCAAGAATCATCCATAATCATTTGAGTGAAAAAATACATTTTATATGAATGTCAACAGTGAGCAGAGTTTTTTAACTCACTGTTGAAAGAATTGTGAGATTGATTTGAAAATTAATGTTAGAAAGTCTATAAAATGCTAGAACTCAGATGTTCTTTTAAAATAGATCTCGAAATATATATATATATATATTTGGTTTTTGGGTCACACCTGGCAGCTCTCAGGGGCTACTACTGGCTCTACACTCAGAAATCGCCCCTGGCAGACTCGGGGGACCAGATGGAATGCCAATATTCGAACCACCATCCTTCTGCATGAAAGGCAAATGCTCTAACTCCATGCTATCTCTCCGGCCTCCTTTTTGTATATTATTACATTCACCCTCCAACACATTTTGACCCATCAAGTTTTTTTTATTCTGGCAGCTGGGACAATAGTAGTATCTGGAATTACATGATACTCTGCAAGGAATTTTTTCCTTTCTTTTTCTACCCCTGGAAGGACATATTTTTAAGAATGTCAGAATGTATTTGCCAAAATATGTCCTTAATGCCTTCCAGAAAGAAACAGCTGGTTGTGCTAGACTTTTTAAATTCATACTTTCTTTTACCCAATAAACCTAGAGCTGAACATTATCTTGCTTCAAATTTTTTTCTTCTCCAATTTGTATTTAAATTTTATAGACTTTCAAAACCAAAAGTATATGGGTAACTTTCTGAGTTAAACTACATTGTAACTAAGTTAAGTTATACTATAACTATAAGTTACAGTACCTGTCATATATATTTTAAATGTTCAAATTAGAACAAGAGAGACATTATAAAAAGCTTATCTTTGGGAATTTTCATCATGCTGTCTTTCCAGATGGATCCTGAACACTGACTTACACATAACTTAGAATAGAAATTCATAGAGAACCACAGCAATTGTTCCTACTAAAGCTATTTTCTGCAATTACCAGTGTAAATAACAGAAATGCTAAGAAAAAATATACTCATCAAAATAGCAGACTTTATTTTGTGAACTGTAATTAGTTCCTGAGCCAATTTCCATTCTTTGAATCACATAGTAAAGGCTAGGCACAAAAATGTTTTTGTTGAGATAAAAATGAATGTATTAGCTCAAAAACACATCCTGACAAGATTACAAATTAGTTTCTCTGAAGATAATCTGAATCTGTAAACAAAGTCTTAAAAAGGAAAAGCCTTCCCCCCCCAACCCAAATGCTTATATAGAAACATTAATTTCCACTCTTCATACACCTTTAAATTTTTTGGTATTCTTAGCCTCTTCAATTCCATGGATAAGAAATTGTGTTCTTCTCTAAATTTAACACTGTTTATATGCTAATAGCATAATTAGATATAAAATAATAATTATTATACTGCAGTTACCCCTCCATATTATGTTCCCTTTTTATCATGTCAATAAACTAAAATTTCTAATATTGAAGTTTGCATTTAAAATAAAAAAAAACACTGAACTTCTTTGAAGAATGTCATGGGTATCTTTAGAGGGATCACATTAAAACTGTACAATGCTTTGGGGAGTATTGCCATTTTAATTATGTTAATCCTGCCAATCCATGAGCAGAATATGTGCTTCCATTTCCGTGTGTCCTCTCTTATTTCTTGCAGCAGAGTTTTATACTTTTCTTTGTATAGGTCCTTCACATTTTTAGTCAAGTTGATTCCAAGATATTTGAGTTTGTTTGGCACTATTATGAATGGGGTTGTTTTCTTAATGTCCATTTCTTCCTTATTACTATTGGTGTATCGAAAGGCCATTGATTTTTGTGTGTTAATTTTGTAGCCTGCCACCTTGCTATATGAGTCTATTGTTTCTAGAAGCTTTTCCGTAGAGACTTTAGGGTTTTCTAAGTAGAGTATCATGTCATCTGCAAACAATGAGAGCTTGACTTCTTCCTTTCCTATCTGGATTACCTTGATATCTTTTTCTTCCCTAATAGCTATAGCAAGTACTTCCAGTGCTATGTTGAATAGAAGTGGTGAGAGAGGACAGCCTTGTCTTGTGCCAGAATTTAAAGGAAAGGCTTTCAGTTTTTCTCCATTGAGGACAATATTATGCTGAGTGAAATAAGTCAGAGAGAGAGAGAGAGAGAGAGAGAGAGAGAGAGAGAGAGAGAGAGAGATATGCAGAATGGTCTCACTCATCTATGGGTTTTAAGAAGAATGAAAGACATTCTTGCAATAATAATTTTCAAACACAAAAGAGAAAAGAGCTGGAAGTTACATATCACCTCATGAAACTCACCGCAAACAGGGGTGAGTTTAGTTAGAGAAATAACTACGTTTTGAACTATCCTAATAATGAGAATCTACGAGGGAAATAGAAAGCCTGTCTAGAGTACAGGCGGGTGTTGGGTGGGGAGGAGGAAGATTTGGGACATTGGTGATGGGAATGTTGCACTGGTGATGGGTGGTGTTCTCTACATGACTGAAACCGAAATACAATCATGTATGTAATAAAGTTGGTTAAATAAAAAAAACACTGAACACACACACACACACACACACACACACACACACACACACACACACACACATATATATATATATATATATATATATATATATATTGGCTTTGGAGCCATATTCAGTGGTGCACCTAATGGGGCTCAGGAGATCACTAAGGAATCATGCAAAAGCAAATACCTTATTCACTGTCATATTTCTAGTTTCCCTGAAATGAGAAGGTATAGAATGTTTACAGTGGGAGCTATATCTTAAGAGAGGGATATGAATTTAGTTCCCAGCCATTGTCTTACATAAACATGTACACCCAAGGTTGTTTGATTTTAATGAGTTTGAAAAGAAGCATAAGAAGCAAAATGTTTAGTCATACCTGTAAATTTTTATTTTTAAACTTTCTTTTTGGTAGTACTTTTTGCAGGGCTTTCATAGAGGTGCTGGAGACGAGCAGAGCTACATCCAACAGTGCCTGGGAAGTTATATGGTTCCTGAGATAGAATCCAGGGCATGCCCAGGCCAACCATGTGCTCTAGCCCTTTGAGTTGTTTTCTGGATCTTTAGCTATAGATTTTGAAATATTTAAAATTAGGTATATTTAAAATTAGATAGAAAATTAAAAAAAATCAAAACTCATGTAGGACAAAAGTCCTTAACTCCCTAGAAGAGTAGGCTCACTTCTGATTTAAAAAGATTGAATATTTAAAAATAGTTAATAGGTAGGCATAGCTCAAAGTCCAAAAGAAATAAATGCTTATACAGTAAAAGGAAGTCACCATCCCATTCCTTTGCCTACAAGGTTGCTATTCTCCCAGATCTTTCTGTAATCTTTTGAATATATAAGCACACACACTCACCCCCCCACATACATACACACAATATATACAAAATATTTTTTCATTTTATTTCATTTACTTAAAATTTTTTATTTAAACCATTGCGAAATACAAAGTTATTCATTGTTGGATTTTAGACATACAATGTTTCGAGACCAATCCCACCACCAGTGTCAACCTTCTTCCACCAATGTTCCCAGAGTCCATTTCATGCTATCATCTCACACCAGCCTGCCATCATAACAGACACCTTTTAAAGTTTGGTTGTTAAAGTTTGGGAAAATGGGGACATTGGTTGTAGGAAATATGCACTAATGAACTGAGTGTACATTGTAACTCTGAAATCCAATCATGAACAACTTTGTAACCATAGTGATAAAGGAAACAAAAAAAAAGAAAATGTACAAAAAAATAAAAGTTTGGGTCACATTATTACATTGTTATTGACTCTGGCTTGGATATTTAGTTTCTGTTCGTTCTTAACACCACCAAAGTACCTGAAATTCCTTAGCCATGTCTCTCATTTCATATGTCTTTCTCCTCTTCCACTCATTTTTTTTCTTCTCCTTCCTATAAGCTAGGGCCTAGAGTGATTTTAATAACCATCAGTTAAGCCATCACATTATTCATTCAGTTATTTTAAATATTATATAAGTGATAACATCTTGTATTCATCTTTTTTCTGGATTACTTCACTAAACATAATTTCAAGTTCTATCCATGTTGCTGTATATATGAAAAGTCTTATATGCATATAAATGATGATACTCAGTCCACACATTTTTGCCTTTCAAGGGAAAACTTATATGTTCTTACTAAGATACAAAAAATTATTTCAATTGTTCCAAGTTAACATATAGAGAGATGTGCAGTCAACAGTTTTCTGTGGTATGGTGGCATCTCCCTCCTAAATATTTTTTGAGCTGCTTCCCTGAGCCTTGCAATGCATGCTTCTGATGTTTTGGTCTCAGAGGATTGTACAACACTGCTTTTTGTCCTTTACCCATGGAAGGACATGTGCAGGAGGATGCCAGACAGCTCCTGGTTCACCTGAGATGTGAAAACTTGCATGTCATGGTAGATTCTGAGTAGTGTTTCTCTTATTTATAGAGCAATTATCCATATCTTCCTATGTTAGAAATTCATATTTGCTTTTCTTTGGCCAATTGTCTAACAACACATTTTGCCCACAATCTATTATAGTCTTGTTAGTCTGTTATTCCCTTTACATGTTGATGAAATTAGCCTTCTATGTATGAAAATATATTTTTAAATTTTTTTTTGGCCATATCAAGTGACCAGGGGTTACTCCTGGCTATGTGCTCAGAAATCACTCCTAGCATGGGGGACCATAAGGGACACTGGAGGATTGAACCTTGGTCCATCCTATGCTAATGCTGGCAAAGCAGACGCTTTACCGCTCTATGCCACCACTCCAGCCCCAATATTTTTAGTTTTTAAAAATTTGCTTTGTTGTCTTTGTCTTGACTTCCTAATGCAACATTCTGCAGGTGCTTGTTTTTATGTTATCACCTTTAAACAAATTGTTGACTTTGAGTTTTGCATGACACTGAGAAACTACTCTTTATTCTGAGATTATTATTTCAAAATGACTGTATGAACTGTTTTTAGAATTATAAAATATTTTAACATTTAAAACTCTTATTTATATAAAATTATACATTCATTTAATATTAAATTATGAGTATGGATCCAATCTTTTGCCCCCAGATGTTCAATCCTATTTGACTATTCCTGATTCCTGCACATATACATAAATTGCTGATTTACAAAACCACCTTCATCACATGCTGAATTACCATTTATGTTTACTTTAATTTGTAACTTTTAATTCTTTCTTTGATTGCTGTTTCTGTGAACAAGTACCACATAAATTTTGTTATAGATTTTAATATTATATAATAAATAATTTTTAATGTGCAGTTTTGTTATATATATATTTTCTTATATATATTTAACTAAAAACTTAAGAGCAGTTTTAACAAAATATCTTTTTGTTTTTTATGGGAGATTCTTCCTAATTTATGTAACTGATGATCTAAGCATTTATTCCCTTTATGATTTGCCTCTCTTGCTAACTCCTACCTTCACTTCTCTACCTTCACTTCTCTTCTTTCTATTATCCATAACATTTCAGCTATAATTTATAATTGAAGTTTCACAATTATGTTTCATTCTAAATCTTCCAATAGTCTGAAAGAAATGAATGCAAGATTATGAAACACTTTTCCTTTTCTAGCACTGATCTCTTATTTAGATACTCTGCTATTTTTTATGAATCTTTTCAGAGAAGGTGCTTTGTTTTTTCAGAAGACTGCTCTTCTCGAAGGATCAAATTTCATATTATATATATTGCAGTTTTTTGTTTGCTTAAGTGAGGGTCTGAGTCCAATTATACATATTAATATTAAGGTATGCAAAAATTATAAAATAAAATGTTTTTTTTTCTTTAACCTCATTTTTTTTCAATTCACACCTAGTAGGGGTGTGGCCACACAGGGGATACTCCTGGCTCTGCACTCAGAAATTTTGCTTGGCCATACAGGTAGCTGGAGATGGAACCCAGGTCAGCCAGGTGCAAAACAAACTCCTTGCCCGCTGTGCTATTACTCTGGGCCCTATACCCTCATTTAACTTGAAAACAATATTACCTGTGAATGAGTGGAAAAATATAGTAGCTAAATGATGCATCACTTCTAGCTATTAAAAGTATTAGGAATATCTGTTTAGTGCAATTCCATTCTGTGTCTCTCAAAGTTCTTCCCTTATAATCTTCTCTTCCTAAATATAGGAGAGATTTGTGGTAGCAAAAGAACAGGTCTGTTTATTGAATGCAGCCTTTCTATGTATCTTGTGCTGAAATTTTCTAAGACATGTTGATGCCTTCTGCTAACTTTGAGCCTCCCACTGGTGCGTATTGATGAGATGCTCCCATAGTGCCTCAGGCTGTGAGTTCTGTACTCTGTTGCTTTGCTGCCAAGAGTTCTGCATCTCCTTTCTAGACTGGCTCATTTTATGTTCTTCTGCAAAATAGATAAGCAAGCTGTGATTCTACTCTTCTTTACCTCTAGGGAGTCTTAGCAAACTTTTCTCTTTTTTTCTGCTTGTTGGATTGCACCACCATACTGAGGCATTGTTGTATGGCAAAAAGAAAACTAGAGAATTCGATAGAATTCAGCCCTAACTTTTCCAGAATTCTTCCTTGAGTGTTCAATCTTATTTACTCTGTAGCCTTGGTCACGCTAATTAGCTTTCTTTCACTCAGTTTTCTCAATTCTCATAAAGGGATGAAAGTCATACCTGAAATCATCATCTTATCCTTAAAAGTAAGTAAATATTAACACTCAATACTCATTTGCTTTTTTTTCTTCAAAATATTTATTGCACCCTGCATCTTGTAGCAGAGATTGGAGATTTATATCCCAAACACAAACTGACTCAACATCTGTACAGATAGATTTCTTTCAGCCAATGTAGAAGGCATTTTTTTTCTAATATTTTCCTTTCATTACATTTAGATCACAATTTATTAAAATTTGAAATAGATGTGTTTATTTTAAATCTGAGTAAAAAATTAAATTATCAAAGTAATGATAAACAACTAAGTGTCCTACTGGCATTTCCTCTTTTTTGCAGAAAAGAACCATAAAAGCTGGGAATAATAATGAAAAAACCTGATAGTTACAAGGTTGAAAAGCCAGGGAGAGAACAGACTTTGACTGAAAGTGGACATATGCTGAAGAAGGAGAAGCACAAATCTGTACAAGTCAGCTACCATCTGCATTAGTAACTCATATTTAAGTGGCAGCAACATATATGATAAAACTTAGTTCTTTTTCTGGCCAGAAAAGCAAAAGCAAAGCCAAAAAACTTTAAAGTGAGAAGAGAAGGGGGTAATAAAAATAAAAAAGAAGAAGCAGTGTTTGTCTTATCTGACAAGTCTGTATGCAGGAAACAGTCTTAGAACAACTCAGCAAAAGGCAAATGACTTGAACTGAAGCTAAACTGCTGTCCAAGAAACAATTTGTGCATCAAAACTAGCCAAGAAGATTACCTGCTAACGCAAGGAAAATAGCACTATCAGAGAAAAAAACAGTATCCCGTATCTGTTGACATTTATAGTGTCTAAGATACAGTCCCCAAATTACACAACATGAAAAAAATCCAAGGAAGTAAAATACTTTCTTAAGAGAAAGGAAAATGAATTGTGTGTGAGCCGGAGATGAACCAGATGTTGAAACTAACTGATAAGGATATTAAAGCAGCTAGTATAACAACATGAGTGGAGTAGAGCAGAAAATGTTTTCAGTGAATGAAAAATCTCTGCAGGGAAATGGAAACATCTCATGAGAAAGAAAAACAGTAAAATGAGAAGCAAATGGAAGTTACAGAACTGGAAATTAGAATTATGATTAAAATATTTATTGGCAATAATTTAATAATTTAATGAAAATGAACAGGGAAAGAGTAAATGTATTTAAAGATAAGCATATAAATCATCATGGTTTAAAACAGAAAACTAAAATTCAGTAATTTTGATAGCATATTATCTAACTGCATATGATAGAAATATCAGAAGAATAGAAGTATTAGAAAAGTATTTGAAGATTAGGCCTAAGAGATAGAATGCTGGATAAGGCCTTTGCCTTGCTTGCTGCCAGCCCTAGTTTGATTCGTGGCACTGCATATGGCTTACCAAGTACCACCAAGAAAGATAACTAAGCACAGAGCTAGGACTAAGTCCTGAGGACAGCTGTGTATGGCCCAACAGTGCCCTGCCAAATGAAAAATATTTGAAGAAATAATAGATGAACATGGTAATGTATTCTTATCCACAGTTTCATCTTTTATAATTTCAGAACTCTTGTAAAGAACATTATGAAAATATTTCATACAATATGATGTTTAAAACCATGTTCACCAAGCTCTCATCACAGAATATTATTATAATGTTTATAAAATATTGTCATTTCTATTGTTAATGTCACCTAAATCAAGCCTTACTATTTTTATAGAATAGGTATATGTATACAGGATATAGTATATAGAAGATATGCTAATACACAATAGTCATGGTTTATACTACTCATATATACTAATCATAGTTTTATATAGAACTGAATTTCTTAAAAAATTTCCTCTGTGCATAAAGAGAAAATCTTCCCAAAATTTTGGTGAAAGATAAAAAATGTTCAGATACAAAAATCTATATAAATTTATTCCAATGGACACAGATTACTTAAGAATAAGGAACATCATGTAAATTATTAAAATTTAAAAATATAATAAATCTTAAAAAGAGACACAAATAATTATTAATAAAATTTACTGATTAGAAACCAAGGACAGGATAGAATATAATAACCACTTGAAAGAATTTTATACCCAGAGAAATTAATATTTAAGAATGAAGGTACCTGCCTGGACATAGTCTACTTTTAATATTAGACCTTGTAAAAAAAAAACAAAGAAATGAAAGAAATCTTTAAAAATAGACTGGTAGCATGAATAATTGTAGTTATATAGACAGTTTCAGATTAAACAATAAAAAGAGCTGTAAGAAATGAGTTACAAAATAATATAAACAAGCAGTATGTTTACTTCCATAGTGGTATTTCATTAAAAAAAATTTGGTGAAAAGGAATGTAGAGTGGAGGAGAGAAAGAGCTAAAGTATTGAGAGACAGGGATCAATAGAATTAAGGTGCACTGGTGATGTTAAGAAAGGACAGACCCCTGAGTACTGCCGGGTGTGACCCAAAAACAAAAACAAAAACAAAAACAAAAAAAAAGAGGAAAGGACAGAAATATCCAAACCCTGGAGTCGACAACACTTAAATTATGAGACTCAAACTTTAACAACCAAACTTAAAATGTACCTGTTATGATGACAGGCTGAGGTGGAGGGAGGGAGGAGATATGGGATAGACTCTGAGATCATTGGTGGAGGAAAGTTGCCACTGGTTTTGGTGCTAAAACACTGTATGCCCAAAACTCAACTGTAAATTTCAGACACAAAAGAGAAAAGAGCTGGAAGTTCCAGCTCACCTCAGGAAGCTCACCACAAAGAGTGATGAGTTTAGTTAGAGAAATAACTACATTTTGAACTGTCCTAATATTGAGAATGTATGAGGGAAATGGAGAGCCTGTTTAGAGTACAGGCAGGGGTTGGGTGGGGAGGAGGGAGATTTGGGACTTGGGTGATGGGAATGTTGCACTGGTGATGGGTGGTGTTCCTTTTATAACTGAAACCCAAACACAATCATGTATGTAATCAAGGTGTTTAAATAAAAAAAAAGAAAAAAATTATTAGAAATATGGACAATTTAAAATGTGCATGCAACCAAATATAGCATATAAAATATCACAGAGCAAATTTGACAAAATAAAGAAAAGAACAATTGATACCATGAACTATTTTGTTTGTTTTTGTTTGGAGATCATGTCTGGTGATGCTTAAAATTATTACTGGCTCTACTAGCAATTACCTACTAGCTGTGCGCAGGGGACCATATGGAATACTTGGAATCATACTGAGTTAATAGCAAGCAAGACAAGTGGGGAATTTTTACTTTGGTCTTTATAATCAGCCAGTCAAAGACTTCATGAGAGATATAAAATAGATGAACATTATTAATTATCCAATTTTTTCCTTGTTAACAAACACTCTACCAGCAACAAAAAATATTATATCTTATTTTTTAAATGCATAAGATATACTTAGATAAACATCCTGGTCCATAAAAAGAACTAAGAATTTATCTAGTTCTATGAGTTGTAATTTACATATTCTTGGAAGGTCTTCAATTTGTGCAACATGTTAATATGGGATTTATTCTTACTGACAAGTACACAGTCCTTTCCCTTGGTTCACAGGCACTATTCAAGAACCAAAAGACTCGTGGATTTGTTTGACAAGCACAACTATCTGTCTTTATACTGTCCATTGTCCTTGCTGCTTACAGAAAATGGGTGTGCCCAGTTTAAATCTTTCCAGATTATTTTGCCATTTTAGATAATGAAATATAAGAAAGTCTACTTACTTTTTATTTTATTTTTAGGAAAACTATTGTTTTCTTAATTTAAAGATGACAGTGTCAGATGATATAGGTCCTTCTTATTTATCCTTCCCCATTTTGCTAAGTAATTTATGAGTAAGGAAACAGAATACATAAATAAAAATTAACTGAACTCTGACTGCAGAATGGAAGTTACTAAAGTGACAGAAGAACAAGATTTGAGAGGATTAGAGGATTCAATGGATGCTGAAAGAGGAATATTGGTGCTTAATCAATCTGATAGGGAATTGGTAAAATATTTTAAGAAGTATAAAACTGTACAATAGAATATAGTCTTGTAAAATAACAATAATATATACTAAAATGTGTGATTTTAGTAAGGGGAAGTGTTATCCTTCATTTGTTAAATTAAATCCATACATTACAGCTACAATAATCAAAACTGTCTGTACCAGAGCTGGAGGTATAGTATAGAATAGGGCATTTGCGTTACATGTATCAAACCCTAGTTCAATCTCTGGGATTCCAATTGGACCCCCAATATTTCTAGCAATGATCTCTGAGGGAGGTCGGAAGTTACCCCGAGCACATCTGGTGTGGCCTCAAAACAGAAACAAACAAACAAATAAAAAACCCAGTAAGTGTGACTAGTTAAAAAGACAGTGAAAGGCTGGAGCAATAGCATATTGGTAGGGCAATTGCCTTGTACGTGGCCACCTCTGAATGGAGCCCAGTCCGATCCCTGTCATCCACAAGTTCCCCGAGGCTTACAGGAGTAATTTTTGAGTAAAGGCCAGGAGTAATCCCTGAGAGCTGCCAAGCATGGCCCAAATCCCCCACAAAAAAGAGTGAACATCAGTGTACCAAAATAACATATGACAAGAGTATAAATGCATTTTGCCAGGGACAAGAATGTTTACTAGTAAATTGTACCAAACATAATTGAATAATTACATATGTAAATGTAAACCTGACATTTTTCTGTAGAAATTATACAAAAGTTAATTCAAAATTATAGAAGTGAATTCAAAATGTAAAGCTCTGAACCATTTTAGAAGGTAGTTGAGGGAAACATCTTTGTGACCATTGGTTAGGCAAAATGTAGTCTAAGAGATGATGCCAAAAGCAAGTTTCATACAAAAAAATGTGGGACATTGGACATATCCAAAGGAAAACATTTTTCTCTGTGTGAGATATTTCTAAGATAATACAAGTACAAAGCACATAAAGTGTAAACAAATAAAAATTCTGGTGAAGTACTTATAACTAGAAAGTAAGGTATTTCAAACCTCACCAGAATATATTCTAAAAACTGCACATTAATAAAATGATATATATTATACATTAAAATTAAATCAAATATGTGGAAGGCAAGTAATCTCATAAAACTCAGAAAATTTCATAAAACTCAACATCATTTAATATTCCAGGAACGTGAAAATTAGAATCATAAATATGGAGCATAATACACCTTTCAGAATTTAGTTACAATAATAAGTGACAACAACCCATACAATATGATACAAACACAATGAAAAATATGAACTATGAGACCTAATATAAAAGTAATTAAGCATTTCTTATAAAAGTTTTACAATTACTTAGCAATACTATTCTATTTAATATTAATAAAATATTCACATCAAACTTATATGAAAAATATTATAATAGCTTTATTTATAAATCTTCAAATCACAAACAAACAAAAATGTCTTTAGTTGATCAATAACAATCATAATTGTAACATCTACATTATGATATATCTAACAGTGGAATATTCAGGAATATAAGCCATGTGTACAAAACAATTATAAAAGCACAAAATGACTTAGTAAGTATTGGAATGAATATCTTATTATACTTATGATGTAAGAATAATTTTTATGTACATCTGGGTGGAATTGCATTTTGTAGCATTTACACAATTTTATCTTATTGCCCAAACTCATAAATTGCTACACCAAAAAGTAAATTTGAGTATGAATTTAATATAATCTTTTAATGAATAAAAGTACATTCAGAAGACATAATATTTGGTCTCTATTCTGATTGTGATTTCAACAAAACAACCAGAAAAAATGATTTTTTAAAAATATTTATAGATCCTGTACCACATAGTTGGCATAGTTGATCATATACATTTGTTTCTAGGTAGATGAAAGCAAAACTATTTAAAAATGAGAATAAAGAAAAGAAGGAAAGGTAAAAAGAAGAGGGTAAACAACAAGAACATTTGCAAAGCAGCAATAAGAAAATTTGTGAAAATTATAGTATCTCATGAGATAATTAAGTCAGAGTTTTAATAAGTTCTTTCAGCTAGTTAATCATTCTATTACTTCTTTTGTTTCTGAACATTAAGTAGACTCAGAAACACATTGATGTCTTGATTGGTGGTTTCTTAACAAATTAAACAAAATGGAGTTGTCTAGGAATTCAAGCACTCTTGCTAATACGTTTGTGGTACATGGTTTCAGCTGCCAGGGCTTACTGGAAGTCTGAGAAGGATGATAAAGAGAATTCCCACACTCACACCCAAGAAAAGCTCTGATAATGTCAGTCATATACCAGCATACTAGAGTTTTGGCCAGATTTATGTCTCTGCAGAGAGCCATAGAATTGTGGTGAAGCAGGGCCATTGGAGAAGCTACAGTTTTGGGTGATGAGTTAGTATGCATGGCTTGGGAAGGATAAGAACTTGGGCCTCACCTCCAGAGATTGCCAGCTTTCAGCTCTATGGTGAGTGTACCCATAATTTTTCATGGCTTGGCTTACATATCTTTGAGAATAGAATGAGTCTATACAGCTGGTTTAATGTAGACATGACAATTGCCAGATATAACATTTCTAAATTTCCAGGGAAATTTAAGTATAATGTTAAATAATAGCAAGGGAATTTTTTTTAATAAGATGATACTGGCATTGTGGCAAGTTAAAAAAAAAGTGATGCTTAAAAGATGATTACTAGTAGGCTAGACAATTCATCATAGTATCCTATTTTGTGTAGATCTAATTTTTTTTCAAATGTGAAAAAGAGTAACCCAGCTAGTATGATTGACATAGCAGCTCTTCAACTAAAAATAATGAGTTAAATAGTATTGTAAATTATAATACCTTAAAATAAAAAGACCACCACAAGAGAGAAATCCTTGCATTTAAAAATAATTTTAATTAGTATGTATAAACCTTATTTATTTTTAATTAACCAGAGGTTCATACTCCTTACTGTTTTGTTATACAGCTACATTTCAACTTTCAGATTTGCAATTTAAAACATACAAATAATCTAAGACTGACTATTTGCATTATTCATGCAATATGAAGATATAATAGCTCATGAATAACTTTATTATGTGGTTTTCCCCACTAAATATTCTTTCCCTTTTAGGATACCATTGAAATACCATGGCAATTTTTCTTAAGAATGAAAAATCATAAAAGGACATTGGGGTTCAACAATGAGCATGTTCAAAGCCAGTAGTTATTTTCATGACAGTATGCTTCACGAATGGAGAAACCCTGTTTCTCCTAGGCCAAGTGAATTTTCTTTCTAATTTCCCCCAATATTTACTGTGCCTAGGTGGAAAAAACAAACAAACATATAAAAAAATTGCCAAACCAGCTTCCTTTCCCCCCCCCCCCCCCTTGTTTCTTATTGTTGCTTGTTTTGGTTAAGTTTTCTTTATTTTTTTTTTCTTTCTTCTTCTAGATGGCCTCCTCCCAGCCTTTTTTTTTTTTTTCTTTTTCAAACAGAATTTGAATCATCTTGTTTTGCCTCAAAAATTGAGGGAGAAAAAAGTGGAAGGTACCAGGAACAAACATTCAAATGAACATTGTGTTGAAATAAAAAAATGATCAAACCCAAAGTCAACAACTACAGAATCAAGTTAACCCAATCTACATCAAGCTATACACAGATGGGACCTATTACACTAACAGTCCAAGGAACAAGAAGGGTGGTATTCGATGCATGCTGGAACAGGGCTGGAGGGAGGACAACATTGGTGGTGGGAATGGCCCTAACTCACTGTCACTATGTACCTTAAATATAACTGTGAAAGACTTGTAATTCACATTGGCCACAATAAAAGTTATTAAAAAAATAAATATTAAAGTCATTGGGGAAAGAGAATTAAAAATCATTAGAAATTAAAAATACTTATAGAAATAGACTTTTTTTGGTTTCTTTTCTGTTGATACATCTAAGTAAAATAGTCACTTCAAATATTTCAGTGCAGTTGATTAGGTTGCCAGGTTGAAATTTATAAGAAGGTTTTAGATTATTCATCTGAGGATGACACATCCAGTACATGGAGGGTGGTGCTTCCTATGGAGTGTGTGTTCACACCTTGTGTAGGCTACATTATGCAGTACATTTGCCCTGTCAAGAGAATTTCTGTGCTGTACACACTTCAAGGTTAACCCAGAAGCTCCCTATGGTCAGACTGTAGAGAAACCATCTGTATTCAAAGGAGAACAACCATCTGTATATAACATCCAGGTCTTGTTCACTGCTTGGTCTTGAAGATAAAAAGTGTCCTAGAAAATACTGCAGTAATAAAAGCAAAACTGTAATGCTGTAATGGCCTTCTATGAGAGTGCAACTGACGGGGTACATTATCTGGGTGAATGGTTTCCACATATATTATTTTTTACTTGGGTCACATCATAGTAATCCTTTCTTCCCTATCATTCATAAAACTATTTTTAATTATTTTTAATATATTTTAGAGTTTACAGAAAATAGGCAATGCCTTCATCTGTAAAATTTTGTAAGAGTGAAGAGAATTAAGAAAACTAATGGAGGGGCTGGAGCGATAGCACAGCAGTAGGGCTTGTGCCTTGCACTAGGCCAATCCTGGACGATCTCTGGTTCAATATTTGGCATCCCATAAGGTTCCCTGAGCCTGCCAAAAGCGATTTCTGAGTGCAGAGCCAGGAGTAACCCCTGAGCACTGCCAGGTGTGGTCCAAAAACCTAAAAAAAAGAGAAAGAAAAGAAAATTAAAGCAGAAAATCTAAACAGACCTATCAAGCACAAAATGTTTAATACTGAGAAAGGAAATATTTAAAATACTAAGAAAGCAATTAAATATCAATAAAATGCTAATCATTAAAATGTATAAAATCCTATTGCAAGTTAAGAATAAACATAGCTCCCTTAGTCTAGAAGAGAGAGCTACAAGCATCTATGCACCAAGTCACAGTAAGAAGCTGTGATCTGTGATCAAATATTAGACAACAGATATGAAAATGGTGGTGGCAAAGTGATTGTTGGGTGTTTGTGAATTATAGATACAGAATAAAGTCGCTATTTGATTAAGAACACAAAAAATTAAGTTGTAACTACAAATGCAGTCCACAGTAGGTGACATACATTAGCAAAGCATGCATTAATTTGAATAAGATAGAGCTGGGTAATAGAACGTATCTTAAGCTTTAATACAATGCTCTCCTTATTCTTCTTGGCATCTACATTTGGGTTACGTTAAGACGGTGCCAATTTTTTTCAATGGAGCTTTTTTAGCATCAAACAAAATTTTCAACACAAACAAGAGAAAAAGAATTAATACTTTTCTGTTTTCAAGGTAACCTATTAAATGTATTTGGATTCTTTTAATTAAAGTGAAGTAAAATTTTTGTTATCTGTTTTGTATGACTTGCATTTTAAGTTAATATTTAGAATTAGGGTTTATAAAGGAATAAAAAGATTTTTAAAAGTTCCCTTTATTATTTATATTATATTGGAAATATTTTAAAGAATATTTTAATAGAAGTAACCATAATCTTTTTTTTTTACCAAAACAAGGGAAAACACTATGTTATCAGAGTTATGATCTAACATTTTATTTTAAAAATAGTAATTCTTATATTTACTCCTTTAGTCTGGTGCATGATAAATTATTTTTAAAATCTTTTATAGAAGATTTGCTTTGAGCCCATATTTATAACATATAACTTATGATCTCACACACATTTGTTTTTATTGACAGTACTAGAACCTAGGAAACTTGATCACCCAACAAATTCATAATAGAGAAACTTAACTGATTTTGAAGTAGGAAATGTACAGGAAAATTTATAGAGTACAGACAAGTTCTGTCTCTTCTATTAATGCATGACAAATTTAACAATAGAGTTTTCAGTCTCCTCTGTGAAGAAAGGGACTTAATCATAGCAGAAATTAGTTCCCAAGACAGGTGATTATGTTTTGGAAATACGCCAGGACCATCTGTGATGCTTCACATTATTTTTAATCTCAATAATTACAACTTTAGAAAAAATATTTGAGGTTGAAGAATGCAGACTGAGAAAGAAGTAAACAAAAACCACAAATAGCCCATTTAGTCCCACAAAAGCAATCTCTACAAATGGGAAACATTCACTCCATGTTATAAATTTAAGTCCATGCCCCCTCTCTCTAATATAAAAACAGAGCATCATTATCTCCCCCCCCTTTTCTCAATGTTGAATTATAGTGTTTCTTTGCAAATAGGGTAACTCCACTATCATTTACTTTCTAACACAATGTAAGAAATCCTTCTAAAATTGTTTAGGCTACCATAACTTAATGCCACTCAGAAAACATGAAATACAGTTGAAAAGGCACTTCCCCTGTAAAATATTCTAATTGTCTAAAATAAATATGTTTGAGTAATTTTTCTTGGAGTTTGTAAAAAGAGATGATTGTTAAACCTGAGAGGTTGTAGAAAACAATTCAGTTAAATTAATTTTTTAGAAAATTTCAAAATGAGTGACTAGAAAGTGAAGAGGAAAAATTTGTGAGGGGCACCCAGAGAAGAAAAGTTATACGAATCAGAAATAAAATTTGGGCTCATTCTAGTTACCTTATTGACATGAATTAGACTGTTAAAAATCATCTATGTTCATTTTTAGTCTTATTGATTGCTTTTCATGAAAATATTCACTCTTTATAATTGTTACTATTTTTACAATGTAGTCTTGGCATGTAGTTTACATTTATGTATTTTCACAAACTTTTAGACAAGATGTAAGAGGAATTTTAGGTAATCTCATTCCTTTATCAAGATAACTATTTTTTACATAGGTTTTTTTTTTTTTTTTTGTTCTTGTTTTGTTTTGGCTACAACTGGTGGTTTACTCTTGACTCTGCTCAGAGATTCAGAGAACCATATGAGGTACTGAGGATTGAACCCTTGTGGTATGTGCAAGGCAACCACCCTACTTATTGTGAGATCTTTCTGACTGTGGTTGATAAGTTTTACAAAAGCTTTACTATATATTGGATATTAGCATTTTCCACATGAGTAAAAGGTAAATATTTTCTCCCTTTCTGTGGATTGTAATTTTATTCTTTTCATCTCTTCTTTTGTAATGCAGAATTTTTTAATTTGATGCAGTATAATATTTTTTGCTTCTGTGGGCTTGGGCAGTGACATTAAATCATCAAAGATAATGTTCATTTATTATTATTATTATTATTGTTATTATTATTATTATTATTATTATTATTATTATTATTATTTTTGTTTTTGGGTCACACCCGGCAGCGCTCAGGGGTTACTCCTGGCTCTACACTCAGAAATCACTCCTGGCAGGCTCAGGGGACCGTATGGGATGCCGGGATTTGAACCACCGTCCTTCTGCCTGTAAGGCAAATGCTCTACCTCTATGCTATCTCTCCGACCTTATCATCGAAGATAGTTTTATATTTTAATGTCATAAAGAATCCTGCTTATGATCATTTCAGTAAAACTTGGATTCAGTATAATATTTGATCTTGAGGTATTTAACACATTTGAATTATCTTCATAAACATATGAGTTATGGATCTGAATTTTAATCTTTGAACTCAATTATTGATAACATATAGTTAAAGGTCTGTGTCTATGCCTTTAGTTCTCTTCCATTGAATAGTCACTATTCAAGTACCACATTATTTTGATATCATGTCAATAAGGTAACTAGAATGAGACCAAATTTTATTCCTGGTTTTGTAAAATTTTTTTTGTCTGCGTTGCCCCCACAAATTTTTCCTCTTCACTTTCTAGTCACTCATTTTGATGATGCTTTTTATAATTTAAAGTTGGAGAAAGAAGTTATTCATTTTCTTTTACCCAAAACTATTTTAGGTATTTGGAGGGATTTTATAATTTCATGTAAATTTAAATAACATTTGGTCTGTGTTTCAAAATATAATATGGCTTCTTTAATAGAGATAATGCTTTAAGAATGATGGTCAGGGGCCAGAGAGATAGCATGGAGGTAGAATGTTTGCCTCAAATGCAGAAGGACAGTGTTTGAATCCTGGCATCCCAGATGGTCCCCTGAGCCTGCCAGGAGCGATTTCTGAGTGTAGAACCAGGAGTAATAACCCTTGAGCGCTGCCGGGTGTGACCCAAAAACCAAAAAAAAAAAAAAAAAAAAAGAATTATGGTCAGTTTGATAACATTAATTCTTCTGATTCATAAATGGGAAAGATGTTTCCATTTTCTCATTCTTCTATTTAAGGTTTTTTAATTGTGAATGGAATTGTTCTCATTTATTTAAAGAAACACTTCACGTTTTACTTTATTGTATTCACAGAGAAATGCTCTGGATTTCTAAAATGTTGATTTTGTAACCCACCAATCTACTTTATACATTGATTCAAAGTTTTAAAAATTGTATATCTGACACGATTTAAAATACTGTTAATAATAGGGCTTTGTGCATACATTTCTACACCACACCCTTCATTAAAGTATTCACTTTCCTCAATTGTAGGACACAGACTTGACGGCTTTCAATTTTTAAGTGATTACATTTAGATTAAGCTATACAGTATGACTACATTTACATAAAGTTAGTTGACTAGAGTTAATCACATGTACAAAATATTTTCTCCTCAATTGTTTGGGGGTGACCATTAATTTTCATGACATAAGATTTTTCTTTTATTTGCACAGTATTCAAGGAATCAGTTTTGTCCAAATATGGACAATGGCTTTTAGATACCAACCTCTGAATACTGGATTGCTTATTGTTTTGACAGTACAATTACCTATAAACTCAAAACATACAGAGTAAACTTGCATGTTACATAGAGATAAATGGATCAAAATCTCTTTACCTGTCAATAAATACACCAATTAATTGATTTATTTATCTAAGGAAAGTGAATGAAGGAGTAGGAAAAGGAAGAATCAGTGAAGGAGAAGGTAAAAGGAGAAATAAGGAGGAGGATGGCTTAAAATCCAGAGTAAGAAATAGAAGAGACAAAGTTTTATATTGAGTTAGTAAAGTTTATGCCGATGTATCCAATGTGACTACAAAAAACAAAACTCAAGAGAACAAACTCCTCATCTTTGTTTATTTGTTTATTTCTTCATGTAAAATGTTTCTTCATTCTTTTAGTCAAGGGAAATTTGATTCTTATCATTGTATACCTATAATAAATATAAAGTACTTCGAAATTGCTAACAATACCAACGTGGAAAATAAACTTACTAGTTAGAGTTTACTTTGTTTATGGGATTTTTTTCACATATGATTTGCATATAATTTTATACACAAAATCCTAAATGTACGATTTGATGAATTTAATACACACACCTGTGTAGTACTCTCCAGAAATAGAGTTTTGTTATGACACTTCTTAGTGAATATTCATCTCCCAGAGGCAAAACTATTTTTGATATTACTAAACAAAAATCAGTTTTGTCTTTTCTAGAACTTTCTCTATACTTAGTCACTCAATAGGTATTCTTTCATGTCTAACTTTTTATCACAGTTTTGAGATTTGTCTTTTTAAGTGTATGCATATAATTTATTTTTATTTTTAAATAATATGAAATAGCCATATTATGTAATAATATCCAATTTTGTGTCTATTCTTTTGATGAACATTATGTAAATACTGAAACTTTATTATAAATACTGTAAACCATTGTGTCTAAAATAAAATGAAATAAAGAGTGCCATGCAATCCCAACAGTAAAATCTGACACTCGGGTTCAAATCTGAAATGTATTTTTTGTATATAAAAATAACATTGCCTATAATCTATCCTTGAACTATTTAACATTCATTATCACAAAACTTCAGTTAAAAAAGACCTTAAAACTTCAGTTAAAAACCTTACCAATGCTGAGGAAAATAATTACAGATATTTAAAAAAAAATCATTGGGGCCTTTATTGTAATTGAAGAGGTAATATATATTCATTCAAAGGAAATAACAATGTTAGCTAAATACAGAACTTGGCATCCAAAATGTGTTAATTTTGGGGGTCGAAGAGGTAGCACAGCAGGAAGGCGTTTGCCCTGCATGCAGCTGACCAAGGATGGACCTGGGTTCGTTCAATCCCTGGTGCCCCATATGTTCCTTCAAGCCAGGAGTGATTTCTGAGTGCATAGCCAGGAGTAAACCCTCAGCGTCAATGAGTGTGGCCCCCAAACCAACCTTCCCAAAGTCATCCCCCTCCCAGAAAAAAAATCACCAAAATGTGTTATTTTTAAAAAATTAAGTAATGGGAATTCCACTTCTATTAGTGGTAAAGTTGTTTTTATCTTATTAACTTTCCAATAGACCTTAAGGATAAACACAGAAAACATCTTTTTAAAGTAAACAAACAATCTTATTAGTCAATGGGATGCAAATATTACTATGTCCAGCATGCTTACAGCCATTTTCTCATACTAGCCTTCAAATGGAATTCTGCAGCCAGGTACATTTATGTGTGGATTATTAATCATTTTTTACATTATAGTGGTGGAATTTAATAATTGTAACAAAATTTTTGTAGGCAAAGCCAAAGAGGACCTGACCTTTTACAGAAAGTTGCTGACTCTAGCTCTAGTGCAATGTGAAATAATCATCAGTACTTAAAACTGTTCAAAGTACACACCTCAGTGCACATCAATATTTTAAGAAGCACCTAAATTGTTGTTAGTATGTAGGCAAGCAACTTACTGTGGTAGGCAGAAAATGTTCCTTCAAAGACACACATAGCCTAATCCTCAGACATGTTAATATGCTACCTGTGTGACCAAAGAGACTTTAAAGTTTCAGAGTTTATTTTGGATTATCGAGGTGGGTCAAATATAATAAAAAGAGTCTTTGAAAACAAGACTGTTTTGGCTGTAAAATGATGTTGGAGGAAAAGCCACAGTTGTGTTGCTAGTTTTAAAAAGGAAAGAAAGGGGTAGGGAGTGGAGCCATAGCAAAGTGGGTTGGGCCTTTGCCTTAGGCACGGGTTCGATTCTCTGCATCCCATATGCTCCTCTAAGCCTGCCAGGATAACCCCTGAGTGGCTCCGGGTGTGGTCCCAAAACCCACCAAAATAAATTAATTAAAAAGAAAAGAAGGGGCCAGAGTAATAGCACAGCAGGTAGGGCATTTGTCTTGCACGGAGCTTTCATGGGGTCGATCCCCTGTATTCCATATGGTCCCCAGAGCCTCTCAGGAATGACTCGAGCTCAGAGCCAGGAATGACGCCTTTAAATAATATATGTGGGCATGGGCAGGAGAGATAGCATGGAGGTAAGGTGTTTGCCTTGCATGCAGAAGGTCAGTGGTTCGAATCCTGGCATCCCATATGGTCCCCTGAGCCTGCCAGGAGCGATTTCTGAGTGGAGAGCCAGGATTAACCCCTGAGCGCTGCCGGATGTAACCCCCACCAAAAAACAAAAACAAAAACAAAAAAGATATGTGGGCACAAATAAATGACACAAAATAATGAGATAATACCAAAAAATTAAATTAAAAAGGAGAGGTTTTTAAACATTCCTTTAAAGAAGGAGGGGGAATAGGGGGTTACAAGTGTAAAAAGTATCTATGACTATCCAATTTAGAAAGAATTTTTGCATTACTTTTCAAGCTCAATTAAATTTATAAATTGTATTGTCATAAAAGATGAAATGCAGAAATATATCGATCTAAATTCTTTTTCAAAAGGGGCTAGAGCAGTGGCCAAAAGTCAGTAGTTGATGATGAGACTAAATTTAGATTTGTACTCAGTCCTAAAACAGTTTAAAAGGTTGTTACAAAGAATTCAGATGGAGACACACTAGTAAGAAATAGTTCTTTTTTTTTTTTCAACTTTATTACATACGTGATTGTGCTTGGGTTTCAGTCATGTAAAGAACACCACCCATCACCAGTGCAACATTCCCATCACCAATGTCCCAAATCTCCCTCCTCCCCACCCGACCCCTGCCTGTACTCTAG
This sequence comes from Suncus etruscus, assembly GCF_024139225.1. NCBI lineage: Eukaryota > Metazoa > Chordata > Mammalia > Eulipotyphla > Soricidae > Suncus > Suncus etruscus. The sequence continues at coordinate 43,268,361 of NC_064857.1, forward strand.
ACAGGCTTTCTATTTCCCTCCTACATTCTCATTATTAGGATAGTTCAAAATTTAGTTATTTCTCTAACTAAACTCATCCCTGTTTGTGGTGAGCTTCATGAGGTGAGCTGTTACTTCCATCTCTTTTCCTTTTGTATCTGAAAGTTGTTATTGCAAGAATGTCTTTCATTTTTCTTAAAACCCATAGATGAGTGAGACCATTCTGTGTCTTTCCCTCTCTCTGACTTATTTCACTCAGCATAATAGATTCTATGTACATCCATGTATAGGAAAATTTTATGACTTCATCTCTCCTGACAGCTGCCTAATATTCCATTGTGTGAGCTCCCATACGACCCAGCTATATCACTCCTAGGAATATACCCTAGGAACACAAAAATACAATACAAAAATTGCAACACTATTTACCATAGCAAGACTCTGGAAACAGCCAAGATACCCTTCAACAGATGAATGGCTAAATAAATAGTTCTTAACTGTTATAAGAGAAAATGTTGCCTAAAAGATATTACTTAAGGATACATACCTATTTAAAAATTGAATAACTGTACAGAAGATATAAAACTTACCACGAATTTTGTCTAGATTTAGACAATAATTTAGACCCAAGATAACTGAATTTATGACTTTAGTTGTTATATCTGTTAAATACTAATATGTGTATATGTATATATTGATCTTTTTTCAAAATAAATATTATCTGTTTATATTTGTTCCCTCCTTTTTGTTATTCTTATTGATGCAGCTATTGTAGTGACCAGGAATTGAACACATCCTTAGCATTTGTTTGTATTGCATATTTTTACTTGTGGCATTTGCTGGGCACTGCACATGACACTGTGGTATTTATATACTGGTCTCCAGTGCTTTAATTGTGGTGCTTACATGTGTGCTTACCTTATGAACATTAATGGTTGAGTTAAACAAAACAAGGCTTGTGATGCTCACCAAGAATAGCTGCAATGTTCACACACTGTCTTTCCAGGGCCTAGATGTCCTGGTCATGATGCTTACATGTCTTTTTAGTTGCTGTGTATGTTGGAAATTAAGCCTATTTTTATGATTATACACATTTGACTCAGTTACAGCAGAGTGTTATCTATAAGTGCCCTGGATCACCAGTGGCAGAGCTGTTAGGATTATATTAGTTAATAAACGGTAACTGGGGTTTGAACTCGGTCATATACTTGTATAGCTGGTACTCTAAGTCTTTGAGCTATATTTCATGTTTCAATATGCATGCTTTGATAAATTTTAAAATCTAGTGCTGAAAAAGAGCTTTATTCCTCATCTAATGTTGAGCTACATTATCCTAAATCAATTCATTTTCACTTACTCATAGATACATTTTCTGTATTGGTTCATTTTTCACCTGTCTTATAAAGTGGATTTCTTTGGTGACTTTCATTGAAAAACTCCCTTGGGGATATATCTGGTCAGAGATCTACTTTCCTGAATTGTCTTTTTTTATAAGGAAGTTTAGAATTAGCTTCCAACAAGTATTAGCATTTCCTTTGGGGTTGTTTTCAAAGCTTGAAAAGGGAGAAAGAAAATAAATTATACTTAAATAAAATGCCTTTAATAATTTTTGAATATTTATTTATGCAGAAACATTTGGGGATATATTACAGATAATTTTTTTTTTTTGGTTTTGGGCCACACCCGGTGATGCTCAGGGGTTATTCTTGGCTCACTGCTCAGAAGTCGCTCCTGGCAGGCATGGAGGACCATATGGGATACTGGGATTCAAACCACCATTGGTCCTGGCTTGGCCACTTTCAAGGCAAACGCCATACCACCATGCTATCTCTCCAGCCCCTACAGATAATTCTTTATTTGGAATTTAATTTCTCTTGCTAATCATATTATATTAGTAGAATATATTCAGCTACAATTAGGGAATCAATATTAACACATTACCATGGACTTTATTCATCTTTTATATATTTCTCCTTAGTTTTTCAATTACGATTATATTTGGCATCCTATCCAGGATACAATGATTACATTTAGTTATCATGTCTTCTTTGACTACTTGACTACTCTTGACTATGGAAGTTTCTTAGGTTTTCTTTTTTCTTTTTTTTTTTGGTTATTCTGAGAATTATTTTGTATAATGTGTCTCAATTTTCCAGGTGATTTTCTTATGATTATACTGGGGCTCTATGCTTTGGGGAAGAAGATCATAGAAATAATTGTAATTTTTATCACATCAAATGAAGCATAATTATTATTATTATCATTTATGACTTGATATTGACTTTGATCATCTAAATTGAGAAGGTGCATGTAAGCTTGCTCCAATATTTCTAACCACCCCTCCCTTTCTCAACTTTGAAGAAGAAACTGCTTTCAGATCCCATCCAAAGAATGGAGAGTTATTCAGTGTTCGCTAGTGTAGAATATTTGATACTTTTTCTTCATTTATACATTTAGTTACTTACATTAGAAAGACGTCAGGTCTTTTTAATATATAAAATCTTTATTTAAGCACCATTCACTAGTGCAATATTCCACCAACAATGCCCCCCTCCTCCCCTACCCCTGCATGTATTCGAGACAGGCATTCTACTTCTCTCATTCTTTAACATTATCATACTAGTTGTTAACGTAGTTATTTCCCTAACAGCACTCACCATTCCTTGTGATTGATTATCACCAGTAGTACTTAAATTATTTTCTTGCTTGTTACTATAAATTTAGCCATAGGGATTTATCTCTTTTAGTAACTTTGTAGGTTATTCTAACATACTACATCAATGTGAGATTTAAAAATAAAGTGCCAGCCAACATTTTTGAATACTACTCTATCTATACCATGTATTATTCAAGTGTCCTAGTCTCAAGAGTACTTGTGCTAACAAGCTCTAGTCTGATTCATAAATGCATTTTGGTAAAATGCATGATATTAAAGTGTTTTCTATTTCAAAAAAATCTCTTTGTTTTAGGTAAACTATAGAACATGTCAGACTTAATCCTTTGTTTTTCTTCTCTGTCCTAGACTTAACCACTTTTTAAGAAGTCCTGTGTCTGTTTATTAGAAAATGTGAAAGATCTTGGCAAGACATCACTACTGTTAAAATATCATACTTGTATGTCTTCTCAACTCCCAAACTGAAAATGCATGTGTCAACAAATAGATGTATATTAACTCATATATATTATATATAATTGATCTCAGCTTATTATACTGTTTCCAACATTAATACATTAGCATATTGAAAATTCTAGTCTGCTTGCCTTTTTATCTGTAAATTTCTACTCTGACAGTGATAAACTGTTTCTTATCATTTGTAGTAAATAGTTGCACATTGATATTTAATTCTACTAAACATGTAGAACAGTATCATAATTGTTAAACCTATACTTCTGTGAATAACCTGTGGCTATGTACATAGTTTTTGTTTTGTTTTGTTTTGTCTTACAGGATACATTGATCATCAAAGTTATAAACTTCAGTATTTTCCTGATGGTCTGTACAGTGGGTTTTCATAAAGGTGGTGTCATGTATCCAGCACTATAGTATAAATCAGAATATTTTATGCCCTTCTCTCCATCTTGTGTTTTATTTGAAATGTCTGCCTCTGTACCTTAATGTTTCTATTGCTGATAGGTTTTGTTTGTTTGTTTGGTTGGTTGGTTTTGGGGCCACACCTTGTGATGCTCAGGGGGTACTCCTGGCTATGCATCCAGAGATCGCTCCTGGCTTGGGGGACCATATGGGATGCCAGGGATTCAAACTGTGGTTTGTCCTAGGCTAGCACAGGCAAGGCTGATGCCTTACCACTTGTGGCACCCCTCCGGCCCCTGCTGATAGGTTTTTGATTTTTCAAAACATGCTCTGTGCTCAGTAAATTATGTATGGTGTTGGGGGTAAAACTGAAACCTCCAGCACACAGAGCATGAACTCAACCAATTGCTTTATTTTACTTAGTGTGTATTTTTTTTAATTAGTCTTATCTTTATTTTCCTTTTTTTTCTAAAATAAATGCCTTATGCAGTGGTGCATAGAGGGCCCTAGAATTAATGATAGTAGAGCTTGGTCCAAAGCAAGCAGACCCTCTTTAAGCACACTAAGTGCTGAATATTGTATGTAGAGTGGAACCAAACCGGGGTCAAAAATATGGTCTTATTGGGGCTGGAGTAATAGCACAGTGGTAAGGGTTTTGCCTTGCACGTAGCTGACCCAAGACAGACCTCAGTTCGATCCCCAGCATCCCATATGGTCTCCCAAGCCAGGAGTGATTTCCGAACACATAGCCAGAAGTAATCCCTGAGCATCATTGGGTGTGCCCCCCCAAATACAGCATGTCTATGCCATAATCATGAAATATCTGCATGGTGCATCCTTTCTTTAACTTTTTAACCTATGAGATTCTTTAAGTTGATATCTGAGTCTGGTTCTAATTTTTGAATTATGCTTTCATAATGTGTATGTCCTGCATTTTAGTATGCCAAAATGTTTTGGATATATCTGATATATTTCAATGTTTGTGATATATCAATTAATATATTTATATCAGTTACTTGATAATTGAAGTAAATGGAAGGCACAGACAGAAATTCTCAGGGTTACTCTTATATCTGCCCTTATCTATTATTCCCTGTGATGCTTGGGGGACCATATGGAATTCTGGGGTTAAACCCTGGTAGGTCACATGCAAGGCATACACCTGACTCACTGTACTAATGCTCCAGCCCAATAAATTGAGTATTAGACCATAACCTTTATCAATATTGTATACCCGCACATAATTACCTCTAGTGATGCCTCAGGGACCAAGCATTTATGTGGGGGTAGAGCTACTTTTATTCATGTGACCTCTGATCTTTGAATTATATGTCCAAGTAAATGGGATTTTTAAAAATGAGGTGCTTATTTTGATATTTTGTTTTTGGAGGGGAGTGGTCCATACCCAGCAATCTTCGGGGATCACTCCTGGCACTGAATTTAGGAATTACTCCTGGTGGGGTTCAGAGGCAATATAGGATGCTTAGACTCAGTTCTAGGCCAGCTTTGTGCAAGGCAAAAACCTTATCTGCTAGTAATATCACTCTGGCTCCTGAATTTTAATGTGAAGTTTTATGTTAATATAGCCAGAATCTTGGGCTGGAGATATAGCACAGCAGTATGGCATTTGCTTTGCATGCGGTTGACCTGGCGAAAGGACCCTATTCAAATTCCTATAACCCAGATGGTCCCCCAGTCTACCAGGGGTGATTTCTGAGTGCAAGGCCAGGAGTGGCTCTTGAGCACTGCTGGGTGTGGCCCAAAAACCAATCAATCAATAAAGTTTAAAAAAAATACAGCCAGGATCTGGGCTAGGTTTAATATTTGTTGTTACTCTAAGAATCAGAGACTTTGTCTGAATTTTGATGTTCTTGTTGTCTTTGTGCTTTTCTAAGTATTCTTCACGTGGAGAGTGGACCTTTTTCCATTGAAATCCACTGTTAACATGCTAGCTCCCTATCATAGAATGGTAATTTGTGAGGTAAAGGCAAAATTCTTAATTTACTACTAAACCTTAGCTATTTATTTATTTCCTTCCCACCTCCTTTAAACTTTAGATATTTAGTGAACTAAATTATTTCTAACTTTGCTTTAATTTTTTATTATTCTTGGGTAGGATATAAAGACTGGAGGTACCTGGAGTTGGATAATTGTCTTTAGCTACATAGTAAGATAAAGACCTATAATATCTTCTGGTGGAGAGTAGAATTGTGGTATGGAGGAGTCTATTATTTCACTTAAGTTTATTTCACTATGGTTGTTCCTCTCCTTTCATAGTAGGGATACCAGATCTTCTTGGCTTTTCATGATGAGAACTTAGTGTGACTCCTGGAGTGAAAGTGTTGGAAGTGAAAGCATTTGATCTTACAATTCCCCACCAGAAGATTGCAGGTGTTCAAACCCAGGTCTGCTGCATGCAAAGCAAGTTCCTTGCCTGTTACACAATCTCTCCAGACCTCATCTGTGGGATTCCAGGATTTGTCTGTCTCTATGTCAATAAACACATTTTTATTTTCTTATTGGATGTTATTCTATGAATGCAGCACCTTCAATTGGTAATGAAACTGGATGGTCCCACCTTCTAGATGGGACTTTTTCCATAGATAAAAAGCGAGGATGGAAGTGGTGGGGTCTCTTTTGTGCCCAGAGCTTCTTCGAGTGTCTGCTTGAAGGGTAGTCTGCAGACTGGAGTTAGGGTAACGTGGGGAGTGTGATTATTTTGAAGAATGCCTTCTGGTTCAGACCTGTCCAGTGTTTGAGGTAGGAACTTGAGGTCTTGGATTCAAGACTCACCCTCTAGGAAATTTCTTACTTTCACATTTAGACCACTCTCATCATGCCATATTTTTTCATTGAAATCCATTGAAATCCACTGTTAACACACTGGCTCCCTATCATAGAATGGTAATTTTTGAGGTAAAGGCAAAATTATTGCAATGTTCCCAATGCTTTGTGGGTCAAGCAGCTTCTGCTCCAGACAAATCTATTACTGGGATTTTTTGTTTTTCCATATCTTAGAGATATCTTCCCTCTACAGCCTCAATTTTCTGATGGATCCAAAAAATGTCTTTCTGTTAGAGTTTGTTTCACATTTTAATAGATTAGCAGCAGAACTAATGGATTCTAAGCTCATTTAATGAAATTAAAGCTAAATTTTTAACTGTTTTGTTAAACTTAATCTTTAATTTAAGGATGGCTCCAGGTTTGAACCAAAAAAAACCCAAACCTAAAGCTATTTCAGTAACAGTTTTGGGAGTATGGCCTCCATCTCATTTTTATTTTTTCTTTATGAAAAGAGGCTACAAAATGGTTGAAAATATACTCGTAAATATTTCTTCATTTTTTTGCCTCACACCTTTATTTCTATTATAAACAATTTTTGGTCTCTAATTCATTGGGATTTGAACTTAAAAATCGAAAATTTACCAGATTCCTTTGTAGTGTTCATAGATGAGAATGAAAAAATATCACCATGGCTGTCTTTGCCATTCATTTTGTTAGTCTCTTTATTCTCTCTCAACAAAATCCTACTTTTGCAATGATGGTCCAATTGAAAATCTTGCCTGGAACTCACAGAAGGCAATTTGCAATGCTCCAACATCCACTCTCCTTTATGGTGTTACTTTTGTGCTGCTGCTGTATGTTTTAGATGGAAAGCTTTGAATAGAGGACTAGTTTAAAATGGTCTGTTCAGCTTAAAGAATGACGTCTTCTAATCTTCACTCACATAATGAGATTTTTCTTTGCAAGATGAAGCTTCCACTTCTTCACAAAAGGTCCAATTTCTACAGTTTTTCCCCACAACATTCACAATAGAAATGGAATCTAAAGAAAAAATCATAGCTAAGGAAAATGACTCAGTGTGACATGGCTTTCTCTTATGTGATATAGTGCCACTTAAAGATTCAACCCATTTCACGTCTCAAATGAATAATAACCATATTAATTTTTTATTCTCTTTGTGCATCTAGACCTCTGGTACCATGTTAAGAACTTCTGGCTCATTGTGCATAAAGGGAGTGGAAAACTGCTTATGGCAGACTTTACCCTTGCTTATAGCAAAAATGTGCAATGTAAAAAGCTATAATAAAAATTAGTTCTATGTGTATTGTTAAGAAACCCAAAGATGAAGTGTTTAGCATTAGAAATTCTTTAGAAATCACTTATCTATGAGAAATGGTTTTTTGCCTTTAAATAACAATGAATATAATGTAATTTTCATTAATTTTCTCAAGTTGCCAAAATACATTTAGAAATGAAAGTTCCAAGAGTGCACCTCATCTTTACACTTAAAAATGCTGAACCATGCAGTGATGATTTTGGAATAAGGCATATTAGAGGAATCCAGTATAAAATGGTTAAAGAGGCTAAAATATTAAAGAATAGGGGCCAGGTAAGGATATTGCCTTGCACAAGCCTAACTCATGTTGAATTTCTGGCAACCTGAGCCCTGCCAGGAGTAATCCTTGAGCAGCACAAGGTAAGGCTCAAAAACCCAAAACAGACAATAAAGTGGTCAGAAGGTAGAGAGCAAGGAAACATATTTTTTAATGACAACGATGAAAGCATAAGGAAACGTAAACATGGTGTGATATTAAGTCTGAGCAACTAAGCTAATGGTTTCTATAGTCATTTTATCTCTCTTTTGATTAAATACCTTTTATTTATTACCACTTGAATTTGAAGAGCTTGCATGAGTTAGGCAGAATGTTTCTAACCCAAGTCACAGCCAAAGAAATAAATTTTTACCTACAGGTTTACATATTAAAATTCATTTTGGCTTTTATGATTAAATTTTCTCTAGTCTCACATTTGTTAATCACTCCTTTGCAGGCAGCATGGTCTAAGATGAAGTTTCTGCAAGTCACTGAAAACAATAAATTAGTTTTCCTAAGACCAGTCCATTCCACTTTGGAAGGCTTGCTCTCCAAATAGCAGTTGGATCTTTCTTACTTCTTTGGTTCTAGAGAATTATTGTTTTATTTAGTATAATTTAAAACAGTGCATCTAAAACATTTTTAAATTTATTAGTCTTGTATCCAGATTGTTTATTGGTCATTAATCACAACATTTGCATATTAACAGTGACTTGCTTCACAATTACATTACTAGTGAAGCAGATAGAAGTGAAAATGCACACACATATTCAGATCTGTTCCTAATAATGTTTGTAAGGGTGTAGTTATTTACTGTATTATTCTTCTGCTTTGATTATTGAACACTAACCATTTTGGGGGGAACTGAGTTAATTTCATAATATCAATGATACATTCTAGTGATAATCTTAGATTATGAAGGGAAGAGAAGAATCATCTTCAAGGAGAACTAAGTCACACACAGAGTATGACTTCCCAGAGGACACAGTGTTAAGTGGAGAAGCAATTAAAGTGAAAACACAATTCAAAACCTTCCCTTTAACTGGAAAGTGGTTTTACCATTTGACCTTTTTATGTGGGAAATATTCAGAAGGCAAAAATACCACTTAGCAACAAATTCAATTATAATAGTAATTTGGTCCATAACTTGTTGCACATATTGTCTTGTTTTTATGGCTATTCTGACTATGGATGAAGATAAGATGATAATAAACGTAACAGTCAATATCTATTAGCATTTCCTATCTACATGACACAGTGATCATCATCACAAATAGATGCTCAAATTTAACTCTCACAAAGCCATGGGCTCTAAACCTTTATTGTTTCCAGTTTTAGAAAAATGAACTAATGATTTAAGAGACTAATTTGACCAGGATCCAAATTAATAAACTAAATGCATAGCACTCTGCTAACAAAATTCAGTGATATTTTTCCTATCAATTCAGTTCCATATTTCAAACTATAAACTTTGGGAATCTGAATAGAATAAAAAAGTTAAATATGCTTATTAAATTATTAGATATTATAAATTATAAAGTTCTAGCTCTTCCTCCCTTCCTTCCTCCCTTCCTTCCTCCCTTCCTCCCTCCCTTCCTTCCTCCCTTCCTTCCTCCCTTCCTCCCTCCCTTCCTCTCTCCCTCCCTCCTCCCTTCCCTTCTTCCCTCCCTCCCTCCCTCTCTCCCTCCCTCCTTCCTTCCCTTCTTCCCTCCCCCCTCCCTCTCTCCCTCCCTCCCTCCCTCCTTCCCTCCCTCCCTCCCTCCCTCCCTTCCTCCCTCCCTCCCTCCCTCCCTCCCTTCCTTCCTTCCTTCCTCCCTCCCTCCCTCCCTCCCTTCCTTCCTTCCTTCCTTCCTTCCTTCCTTCCTTCCTTCCTTCCTTCCTTCCTTCCTTCCTTCCTTCCTTCCTTCCTCCCTCCCTCCCTCCCTTCCTTCCTTTTCTTAATTTGATATGACTATGCTCAAATGTATAAGAACAGGATCCTATTTTACTCCTCAGCTTCTACTAAAGTATCCTCTAGAGGAAGACATGAGATAGCTCAGTTGTTAAGGCACCCCTATCTTGGAACTAAGAGTCTGTGGATTTAATTTCTGTTACCATATGATTGTGCCAAATACAATTCCAACAATTCTGCTGTTTATGAGCTCTAATGCCACTGTGTGTGCCAACCATGTCACAGTGAGAGGGTTCTAGCATTGCAACTCATATCTGGGAAACCTCTGGAGAACAAACAAAAAAATGTGTGAGCACCAAGGTCAGGAGTACAGACCCCACCCAGAACATTGAAGAACCCCATAACTAAAGTCTGTGAGTGCCAACAAGAAGATGAATAAGTACTACATGATTTAGACAGTGAACACAGTGAAAGACCCCACAAAAGAAAATGAAGCATCTGGTGATCATTTTGTCTGAGATAAATAAAGCACCAGAGCCACAAGGTGTTTTTGTGATCAACAGTCTTTGCAGCAACAGCATTACTATAGGGAAGAAGAAAAGATGTGAAATCAAATGGAAGGATTCTTATCGATTTTTCTTAGTGATAAAAATGTGTGTTAACAAGGTCTATGGTATATACTCAATTTCAAACTTGTTTGTGGATGTCACAGGAGGTTCTCCCACTGATACAACATGGTATTTTCATACCCTAAAGGAGCACAGGAACTGTGATTTTTCCTAAGTAAAAGAATATTGCCAAAGTAATGGAATTTGCTCCTATGATCCGGTTAAATTATTTAGGTTATATAATTATATGTACATTTATTAGGTTTTATCTTTCTTCCAAACATGCTAGGACTCGCATTCAGGTCATAGAGAAATACATTTATCACCAAGCAAATGCCTAGTTCAAAGGGGATGTCATGGGTTATGAATGAATGGCTGATAGATCCAGAAGTGGACCCCTAGTAAGAATGTATTTCTTTAGTCTTGCAGTTAAAAAAAATTCTGCCAATGATTTGAGATGTTGAGTGGCTGATATTTATCCCATTGAATCTCTAATAAGAGCGAAATCTGGAATTTAACCTGGAGAAACTCAGAAACAGAGAATCCATTGAATTGTGTGCAGATGTTTGACTGCTGAAAGCAAATAGATCAATCTGTGTGATTTTAAGGTGGCACATTTTATTTATGTAAACAGAAAAAGTAACAGTTAAAACAAACATCTACCTATCTAAATTAAATGCTTAAAAACTTATTAATAAAGTTGTTGTTGCTAATAATAGTTTGAACCTTACTGCATGGGTCTGCTTACACCCATGGATGTTTTTAATCCCTTTGTTTTTCTCCTCTTCAACCTAATCAATGTGAATCAATAATGAGAAGAAAGGCCTTTCTGATGATACATTCATGCTTTTTAAAAATAATGTGTTATTTTTTCTCACTTTATTGTCAAATTTAGCATATATTAATTTCATAAATGTTGTAATTTTCCCTTTATGCTATTAGCAGTAGGTTACTAGAAGTTAAGTTTTGGAGGAGTTAAAATTTTCTAATGCATGGAGGTGGTATCCCTAACTTCTCAGCAGGATTCATTATTGCTTTTTTTTTTTTATTGATTCTCCTGTATCATTTGTCACTTTCCCTCTCTGTTGGATCATTGTCATATGCATTGTCACCACATGCATTGGTATGTGGAAAATAATGATGACTCTTGATATAGTCTGTCTCAATCTTTGAGCCTGTAAATGTTAACTTATTTGGAAAAGAGCCTTTTCAGTGGTGATAAAAAATCTTTCAATGGAATAATTGGATTACTGGATAGAAGGCGAGTCGTTATATGTTTTTATAAGCAATCAGCAGTAGCAGATGGGAGCCATGCAGAGCAGGTGGAGGCAATGTGGTCTTGGGGGCTGAATCTGAACTTAAGGGTCTACAAAAAGGAATGTCAGCAGCTACTCAAAACCGGAAGAGGTAGCAAAGGATTCTCATTTGAAAGCCTAGAGGGAGCACAGCCCAGCTCAAATCTCACTTTAGGCCTCCAAAATTGGGAAAGAATAAAATTTTACTGTAGCAACCCAGCTTGTAATAATTTGTTACCGCAGCCACAAAAAAAAAAAAAAAAGAACAGTTTACATACAAACTTTTAATTCTAAACTCAGAAAGAGAAAACACTTTATTTTCCCATCTATATACCATCATTTTTTGTTCATTTATTTTGGAGACACACCCTGGCTCTGTTTAGGATTTACCTTTTTATGGCTCTGCACTTTTGGCAGACTCAGAGGACCATAAGGGGTGTTGGGGACCAAACCTGGGTGGACTATATACAAGGCAAAGCACTGTATCTGTTGTACTATTTCTCTGGTCTTATACACCCATTTCTTTAATGCAAAACCCATTAGAATAATTATTTACAGCAACAAGCAGTCACCTTCTTTCCCTAACATGCTTTCTGTATTTGGATCCCAGGGCCAGGTATAAAACTTTCCGTTTACCTGTTTTTTGTTGCTATTTTCTCTTCTTACGGACAGAGCTTGTGGGCCTTCCCTCTTCTCACTTCCATGGCTTTACTAATGGAACGTATGCTTCTCTTCTTGTAAGCCTTTCCAGTGATAGTTTTCAGCTTTCTCACCATCTTTCAGGTCTTTAGTAAAATGTTATACTCCCAACAAGACTGTCCCTGACCTTTCAAATCTCTAAAAATTCTTAACTCCCCTTTTACATTTCAGAGGAAACTTTATTGCTTGGTTTTCTCCTTGTATTCTCACAGTCTGGAATGGTTGCCTTTTACTTTTCTAGTATCACAGTAGAATTTGGTATTATTTGTTCAGTGCCTGAAGCATTCCTATACTCATCAAATGTTATATAAACGGGTCTGTGAACTGCTATATAAGATATTATAAATAGCGTGAATGTATGAAAAGAATAAATGCAGCATGAATTGGTGGCTTAAACAGTCATTAAAAGATCCAGAGATAAGATATAATTATTATGTAAAAAATATGACAGTTCCAAGTAAGTTAAATTGCACTTGTATGGTTAAAAAAAAAACGTTTTGCCTCATGTGACATAAAGTCTTCAAGGCTACTAATTTCTATCTCATTTTTTCTGGGTAATAGATCAGGATTTTAGATTTATGTTTTTTATTTTATTGTTGAACTGCTTTAAATATTTTTTGAATTATTCCATTTGTTGCCTTTAATATTCCCATTATATTTTCTCTGGAGAAAAAGCCAGATGTTTCTTAGTAAACTGAAAAATATCTTGATCAGAGATCAATGTAACCCATCATAACTTCTCCAGTGGAAACATAACTTTCAGTGTTAGTATTCAAGGTTGGTTTTACGTGGAAAAGCATAGAAGGAGGGAGAGTAGAATGACAATATATCCATGAAATCAAGCTGCTCCATGCACTGGCATATATTAGAAGTTTCTTCCTTCACAGGATCTAGCTTCACTTTTTTTTTAATGGAGCAAGTTTCTTTTTCTTTTTTCTCATATTTTTTTTTATTGTGGCATCACATAGTGCAGTATTTGTATTTACAGGCATTGTAATACATGTAGCAAATTTCTGGGTATATTTTCCTCCCACGTTTTTAGGAGTGGGGGAATTCTGTAATTTTATAAGAAAGGGATTGGATTTTAGGGTATACAGGGTTCAATGTTATTTATGTTTTTTTTATTTTGGGGGGGGCTCACACTTGGCTTCGTTCAGGGGTTATTCCTGGCTCTGTGCTCAGAAATCACTCCTGGCAGACTCAGGGGACCATATGAGAAGCCAGGTACAAAGACAGGGTGAAATATAGTTGATGAGGTCCAGATCTGTTTTATGAGAGGGATTCAATATTTCCCTATTTATAGAAGGATAAAAATAGTACCAAAATTAAAGTGCAGATGAAGCTATTAGAGACACATTTTTTTTTTTTTTGCTCATTTTGCTAAATGTATGTACTCAGAGAGCGTTGTCAGAGAGATGACAGGACAGCTGCAAAATCTCCAGGCTGGAGAACAGCAGTTTCAGATTGAATGTTATTTAACAGCTCTTCACTCTCCCAAACATCTTTTGTAGCTGAAATATTAAAATATTTAAATATGCATACTGAACTAAAGCAAAACACACACCACTTAATGTCAACCATGTTTCAACTATTATCAGAGTATACACTTTTTGTTTTGTATTTGTTCAATTTAGGAGCCTAGTGAATGGATACACATTTTTGTATAGACTGGACTCTCTACTTATATTTGACACACTTTTTCACATTCTGAGTGACTAAAAGACACTTATTTTTCAATGTGCTTTGGTTTTTATACATAAGACTCAGAATATGAATGATTTCATTTTCTGGGATAATTAAAGTATGTTCCAAAGAAATAAGTTTAACTAGCAATAAATTTGGGGGTTCATACAGTTGTACTTAGAGCTTGAATATGGGTGTGCCCTAAGGTATCATTCCTGATAGAACTCAGGGGACCATATGCCATGTCATGGACTGAACCCAGATCAGCTGTACAAGAGAAGTAATGTTCCCGCTGTACTCCAGTACAGTAGAAATCAATTTTAAGCCCTTGAAGAGAAGAAATATACCCAATCCATGAATATATCACTCACAGAGCGCAACACAAGTATCACATGCCTGCTTTCAGTGAAAGTGAATGAGTATCAGCTGAGAACAATGAGGGCAATGATGAATCCATGGGTGGAGAAAGAGCTCAGGGAAACAAACTCCAGGTTATGTCTGGGTATTTTGTTGGTTTGTATTGTGAGAAACTGAGCAGTCATCAGCAAGAATCTTCCTGATGCAATCCACTGACTATTTACTAAGGAAAAACTGATTAGACCACTTACCATTGTGATATACACTACCCAAAAGATGAAACCTTACTCCAGAGCCTTAGTACAATGGGTGGAGTGCTTGCTTTGCATGTGGCTGACCTGGGTTTGATGCCTGTCACCACGAATGGTCCCCTGAGTTCTACCAGGAATTATCCCTGTAGCCCAAAAAGCCAAAAATAAAAAAAATCCAAAACAAACAACAACAACAAAAAGAACAAAACAACTCTCCAAAAAATTATAAAACAAGCCACTGTGTCCTTACAGTACAGGCAAGGGACGATAGACTCATTATAAGAAAGATATTCAACTCTGCACTTCAGCAGACTCATTGAACTATAGCAATAATCTTTATTTCAGGAATCATGACTTTGTATTTTCAAGGTTACCAAAGGTATCATCTCCCTACATCAAGCAATAGTAATTTATTGTCCTTATCAGAGAAACCTGAGGTGTCAGTTTGTGACATTTGTGATTCAAGATATGCCTGTGGAAAAGTGAATAAGGGAAAGATTATGAGTAACAGATGCATACATTGAAGCAAGTATGGATGTTTGTTTTGCAGGCTGTGTGTTTGAAAGTCAGAGGTTAAAATATGAAGTCTTTGCATCTATTTTGGTAACAATTGAAGTTGCATTGATATCTAATAGGGAAGTACAAAATGTTCCCTGCCACTAGTATTAGAGAAATACAAATCAAAATTACAGTGAACTATCACCTCACAGACCTCTTAGGTGATTATTATCAAGAAGGAAAGAAAATAGAATGTTGAGAAAAGGGATCTTCATATACTGTTGGTGGAAATGGAAACTGGTGTCATCTCTATAAAAAAGAATATGGAAATTTCACATAAAACTTAGTAGAAATACCCTATGATTATGTTACTCCATTTTGAGTATTTTCTGGAGAATGTAGAAATAGAAATTAGAAAAGATATTTTCTCCTTTCTGTTTATTATAGCCTTTTGTTGAATATCAATTATTCTTTGTTAATTTTCTTTAAATTATATTGACATACTAACATTTAAATAAAAAGTAAGCATGCGTTTCATAAATCTTTATTCTAAGTATATTCTGATAGAAGCAACACTGTAAACCAAGTATAAATAGCTCTAACAACACATGGATTTCAGAGTTAATCTCAATGGCTCAATTAATTCTAAACATAATTTCCTTTAACTATACCAAATTTGACGTATTTGGGAACTTTAGGTGTAATCTTATAACACAGAATTGTTTTGTTTACAGAATCTTTTATTAAGCATAATTATAAGATTTGTCCATGTTGCTTGTTGCAGCTTATTAGCAGTAATAAATAACTGAAAGTAACTTTAAAAAATTTTTTTAATTAATTTGTTTGCTTTGGGGGGCCATGGCCAGTGGTGGTATGGCTTATTCCTTGCTCTGCATTAGGGATCACTCTTGGTGGTATTTGGGGTAGATATGGTACCTGCTATACTATTTTTCTCAAATTCCTTAACATTTGCTTTGTATAAACACAAGTGTTTTGTTGCTAATGACCAGAAGCTAATGAATAAAGATTCAGATTTAATGTCAGTCCTTACACTCAGGTTTTCCCAAATGATCTGATATAGTCCTTTCCTAAGGCCAGAATCACAAGCATTACTGTCATTGTTCACCAACAGCCAGATTTCTCTTACCTCCTCACATACTCATTTTATTTGAATACTTAATAAAAAAGCAGGGCAATGAATTCTTTTTTTTATTTTGATCATAATGGGTTACATATTTTTCACAGTAGTATTTTAGGTACATCTTAACATTGAATCAGGGGAATAACCATCACCAAATTTGTCCTCCCCCCATCCCAGTTCCCTTTCTGCAACCCATATACCCCACCATCACCCCCTGGGCTGCTAGAGTAGGTGGCCCCCTCTTTGTCTAACTTACTATTAGTGGTCATATATCTGTTTGGTCCTGGTACCCTCCCTTGTTTCCCCTCATTTAAGAGGCAGAGCTAGATAAATCAAGTTAAGTGGTTTTGTTTGGAGGAAAGAAAAGCAATATAATGGGGTACAAAATAAGAGAAAAAAAAAGAAGACAAATACGCTGAAAATGGGTGGAGACCTTCTAGAGGCTTTCAACCTCAGTTTGAGAGAGTACATGAAAAAGGTAATTGAAACACCACAACAATACAGAAAGAAATATCAAATTAAATATCTAGTGAGCACTACAGCAATAAAGACAAGCACCACACAATAGTCTAGGTTCTGAAATCAAATCATGCCAAAGTGCAAAAAGGAAGAGAAAGATAAGACAAAATAAAATAAAATGAAATGAAATAAAATTGAGATATCAACTTCAATATCTACACCAAAATAGAGATGTCAAAAAATCGATCAATCAATAAATAAATGTGTGGAAAGATAATTATTTTGTGTTTTTTTTTCTTTTTCCCCTGCATAGGCACATTAAGTATTGAGGATATTATAGAGGGAATTCCCTTGGCCTAAGAGTTACAGGGTTTTCCCCCCCTGAAGTATACTGTCATAGGATTAACTGTAGACTCTTTGTATGATCATTTACTCTCCCCTCGGTGCATTTGGGTGTATGGAAGACTTCTGCTTCATCTTGGATGGTAAAATCAGACCTCTGTATCTAGAGATCTTGGTGACTGTGCAGCTCAAGGATTAGAGCTTATGATGAAGTCTTTCTTTGTGGTTCTAGCAATGAACTCTTTTTGTTTTTGCATAAAAATTAGGGTCCTGTATAGTGTGCGCTCCTGTTTTCAAATTATCATAGTATTTGTAGAGTCCAAAACAACACTAAGAAACTAATCTTTATTACTTCTTGCTTGAAGAAATTCAGACTACAGGGAGTGGATCGTTCCTATGTCTTGTTACACAATTTATAACTAGATGAGCTAGATTGTAATCCAGGTTGTCTAAATCCAAATAATACCCTCCAGTTCTGACCATATTAGAAGCTTTAAGCAAATTAGAAAGCATATGTTTTGAGAGAAAAATAACATTGAACTGTGTAAAATAATGCAAATATCATCTTCAGCTATTTTTAGACAACTTATAAAATAAAATAGTTTTGACTTTATATTTCTTATTATTTTCCTGAAATACATTCTACATATGTAAAATTGTTTCATATGAAAACTGATAAAGTTATTTAAATGAGTTAAGGGATTTTTAAAAAGTAGTTAAAGGGGGGCTGAAATGATGGTGCAAGCTGTAGGGTGTCTGCCTTCCATGTGCTAACCTAGGAGGGACCGTGGTTTGATACCCCGGGCATCCCATATGGTTCCCTAAGCCAGGAGTGATTTCTGAGCACATGGCCAGGAGTAGCCCCTGAGTGTCACCTGGTATAGTCCCAAAAAACAAAAAACAAACAAACAAAAAGTAGTTAAAGGGGCCAAAGCAGTGGCACAAGCCACAGGACTTTTGCCTTGCACACACTAACCTAGGATGGACTGCAGTTCGATCCCTGGCATACCATATTGTCCCCCAAACCAGGAGCAATTTCTGAGCACATAGCCAGGAGTAACCCCTGAGCATCACCGGGTGTGGACCAAAAACCAAGAAAAAATTTTTTTTAATTTAAAAAATAGTTAATTTAATAGTAATTAAAAATTAATTAAAAGTAATTAAAAAATAAACAGTAGTTAAAACCAATAGAACTTATGTATTACCAACTCCTACCTCTATTTTCACAGTGACTCAGCTGATATTTTTCTGACATGGATTTGCATAGCTAAGAATACTTAAGAAAATGCATATGAGGATATTGGAAATTTGAAACAGAATAACTATTATATTAAATTTGTCTAAAGAAGTAAATGCATTACTAACGTTCTGTGTAAAAAATGGTTTTATCTTGGTTTAATTTTGATGTACAAAAGAAATATAGCTTCTTCAATTAAAGAAATTCCAAGCAATTTTTAAACAACTATAGCTACTGAATTACCAAAAATTTAATTATATTATTTGTGTGACAGTTTTCTTATAATTTTACTTATATCAAGATGCATAGTTAAACTGTATATTATGTGTGAGTTTCATTTTGTAAAACTTTTAGAGGCTGTAGATTTAATCAGCACTTTATTATAGCATTTTCCATAAGAATAAATGCATTATCAATTTTTTGAAATAGAACAAGTAAGGAAAGTTTAAATTGGAATCGCTATTGTCTTTGGTTGAAATAGTGCTTGCAGAATGTAATTAGTATCATTAGAACAGGGGCGTGTATATATGTGCTTCAAATGCTGTATATTATTAACCAAATTTGTTTTCTACATATATTTAAATATCTATATATTATTTATGTTATATATATTATATAATTATATGTAATTTATATATATCTATATATTATTTATATATTTCTATCTATATATATTTATTTGATTCAAGGTTTACTGAAGAAAGAGATCAGGCCAATGAATTGATTTCACTATTGCAGGGATCACAATTACACAACCACAAAAATCTAAGGAAAGAAACATTTAAACTATAATAATCTTTCAAAAATGAGCTACTAAATTGCCATTTTTCATTCGTTACTTGGTATGAGATATTCAAATTACTGCCTCTTTAAAAACAATAGATTTTGTCAAAGGGAAAAAAGTGTTAGATATTTTCTTTACCTCTTAAATGCATAAATATCAGCAACTTTCATCTGTTGGAAAAAAGACTTTAAATTTATGTGAGGTCTAAAAGAAAGCAATATAAGCCTACAATTGAAATTGCGAATCAGTGTCTCTTAATACATCATTAGGTTCCTTATTCAGATCTCTAGTCATCACTTTTCTGCTTCCTGATGTCACCTTGGCTTCAAGTTCTGGTCTGATGGAAATTTCTAAATCCAGATTTAAACACACAAATCCTGAGTTCCTTATGAAATTCTGCAAAACCTGATAGCACATAGGAAAATAAAAATTTTTGTTAAAAAATCAATAATATGGGCCCGGAGAGATAGCACAGCGGCGTTTGCCTTGCAAGCAGCCGATCCAGAACCAAAGGAGGTTGGTTCGAATCCCGGAGTCCCATATGGCCCCACCCCACCCCCGTGCCTGCCAGGAGCTATTTCTGAGCAGACAGCCAGGAGTAACCCCGGAGCACTGCCGGGTGTGGCCCAAAAACAAAACAAAACAAAACAAACAAAAAAATCAATAATATTTATTGGTAAGATTTTATATTTATATATAGTATTTTATAGTGCTGCTCAACCTATTTTTTTTTTTTTTTTGTGACTCGCATGGCAATCTCAGGACTTACTCCTGGCTTTGCATTTATAAATCACTCCTGGTAGTCCTTTGGGAACCTTTTGTGGTGTGGTGGATTGAACCCAGTTTCATTCAAGGCAAGAACCTTGCCCTCTGTACTATCTCTGACCAATTTTCTTGTTTTAAAACAACAATTAGTAGATAAAGGTGTTAATCAGATATATATATAGATCTATCTATCTATCTATCTATCTATATATCTATATATCTATATCTATATATCTATATCTATATCTATATCTATATGGTTTGTATAGGTACTTCTCTCAGTCTTTGGTTTAAGAAGAATAGAAAATAAATTTTGGTGGTGGTGGGGCACAAAACTTTGTTCAGGGTTTATTCATGGCTTTGCATTCAGAAATCACTCCTAGTGGACTTGGTAAACAAATAGGATGCTGAGGATTGAACCCAGGACAGCCATGTGCCAGGTAAATGCCCTATTTGCTGAACTACCACTCCATCCCCCAGAACTAAGATTTTTGAGAAATATTTCTTCAGGTGATTTTAGAGTTTGTATTATTTTAGTATATTTATATTTATTTTGTATATTTAAATGCATAAATATATTTATATTATAAAATTCACATTATAAAATATAGATATACTTATACTTATTATATTATTTTACACCTGATATGCTAGTTCATTTAGTTTTGAGTTATTGGATAGGTAAAGGGAAGTGGTAACTCTAGGATAATGGTCACAGAAATCCAGAACAGGTTTACAAATTATGCTACACTAGAACAAAGGACTATGGAGTAGATAGATTCCATGAGTTTACCATGAGTCTGCATAAGATGATGAAACAAAAAACTCCAAACAGACAAAAATGAAAAATAGCCAGAGCAAGAGTACATGGATAGAGCACTTGTTCTGCATTGCTGATGCCGGTTCAATCCTTCTCATCCCTTATGGTTCCCTGAGCACACTAGGATTGATTTCTGTTTACAGAGGCAGCAATAACGCCCTTAATACTGCCAGGTGTGAAGCCCCAAACCAAAATAAATAAATAAAAATTATTTTAAAAAAGAACAATGAAATAGTCTGCCAAAGAAAGGTACAGCTGAAAGAAAGGTACCTGCTTGGCAGTGAGAGTTGCATATGGGTTTTAGAATATTTTATGCATCAAAAATGTTAAAGTGGAGGCCAAAGCAGTGGTGAAGGGTGTAAGGTGTCTGCCTTGCATGCTCTACCCTAGGACGGACCGCGGTTCAATCCCCCGGCGTCCCATATGGTCCCCCATACCAGGAGCGATTTCTGAGCGCATAGCCAAGAATAACCCCAGAGCATCACCGGGTATGGTTCAAAAACAAAAAACGAAAACAAAAAAGTAGTCTGTGTCATCAATAGGAAGAAGTCTATAAGTCTATATATCTGTTATATAAAGTTGTTATCATTTATACAGAATGGAATAAAATAGGAATGTATTCTTTGTTATTCCTTTGTGCTGTTCAATATTTTAAAACCTTCAAAATTAAGTTTTATTTCTAAGTCTAAATATTCTTATATAGGCCATAAAGTTAATCCTCTAGGAGAAGTAGAACTAAATATACAATAAAAACCAAGGAACATGTTAATATTATATGCAAACACTTATTTTTGCATTTAATTTTTACTCATTGTCTTCAATCTAGATATCTATATCTTCATAGTTTTTTACATAAGTTAAAAATTATTTGAGATAAGATACTCTTTTTTCTAACAAGTTGCTTGAAATAGACAATCCAAAATCTAAAATCCTTTCTAAAGATTCATTTAATCTTTAAGAAGTTAGCAAATTGTTAATTCCTACCTTCAGTTTGGTTTCACAAGAACAGCAAGATCAGTAAAAAATGATTTAACTTGGATCAGAAAACTGATGTCTAATCTATCTTGACTACCTGGTTTTGTATCAAGAAAATGTACAGCATTGTTCAAGCCATATCACAGAGCCCACTCCATAATGTCTGCTATAAAATATAATAAAATATTCAGTTTGTTATATTTAATTTGTTAGAACTAGAGTGTGTCATGTGAAATGTAACAAATTACAGGATAGATAAAAGCCAGATGACCTCACTCATTTATGATATAGAGACAAAAATGGGAATAGAGCTGAATGGAGACAAACAAACTTGACTTACTGAGTATTGAATTAAAAAATTCAGATTTCTGAACAATGCGAGAGAATAAAGATGACTATTAATAGTCATGTATGGTATTGCTCCTAGGAAATTTGTTTGCCCAGAACTCCATGTTATAGAAATTTAGAGATCCTGATTTCTAAGGTAGAAATATTTCTGCTAAAGGATACGGCAAGTATTCTGTTGAATTATATGCTACTATTTTCTAGACATTTCTTTTCTTTGTTTTTGTTTTTGTTTTGGGGTCACACCCAGCAGTACTCAGGGGCTACTCCTGGCTCTATGCTCAGAAATTGCTCCTGGCAGGCTCGGGAAACTATATGGGATACCAGGATTCGAACCACCGTCCTTCTGCATGCAAGGCAAACACCTTACCTCCATACTATCTCTCCGGTCCCTTTCTAGACATTTCAAACTCCTTGTGTCAAAGGTTCACAGACAAGAAGGTAAGTCACCTTAGAAACTGAGTATGGTCTTTAAAAGATAAGCATCTGCTGTTAATGCAGAAGTAGAGAGGAACATTTTTGACACCAGGTAATCTATCTACTTGGGCAACCTCTCATATTTCCTTGCTCAATTTTGATGGTAAATGGATCAGAGCAGCAACCGTAGTATAAGAATTTTATCATAATCCAAAGACTATGCTTTTAAGGATGAGAGCCTTGTTCAAGCTACTAGCTAAGCCATGAAACAAAGAAGTGTTGAAGATGTGGGGAGAATCTCCAGTGAAGCATGGAAGAGGAAGGATGTGTTCAGAGTTGTCTCAAGATATTTCATTTTCCTCCTTTAAATATACACAAAAAAAGAAAAAAATTCAAAATATGGAAGGAACTTCTTCCCAAACTGATATAAAACATTGGCTCCAAGTGATAAAAGGTATGGACAGTGTTGGAAAGGAAGAGACAATGGTCAGATTACTCTTCAAGGAAAAACTTGTGTCTTAGTTATCAGCACCCAGCTGTCATTTCTAGTTTGGCTCTCTTGCAAAATTGTCTCTTCCAAAGAGGTGTCTCTGCCAAGATTGACTGAGGCAGGTTATAAAGAAGTTTTTCTGAGCTTTATATCCTACAAAACTTATTGCCAAAATACTTATGGTTTGGCTGTGCCTGTGTTGATATTTGACTACTTCTGTTCAGTCATGCCTCCTCTTTCTCCTGTCCACATGTGTTGGTCTTCAATAGATATTCTGTATGTCATTCCCTATTTCAGCATATGTCCCTCAATAATCTAATTACAAATGACTTTAGCAGTTGTATTAACCTTAGCAAAACTGTTTCTACCAATTTCTTATGTATTGGCAAAATCGATAGTTAATTGACCATGGCTCTGTTTTGCATGTGTGAACCCTGGTTTGATCTTCAGCATAAAATGATCTTCTAAACGTTTCTAAGAAAGAGTCTTAAACACTGAACTGACAGTAGCCTCTGAGCACTCCCTCAAATATAAAATATTTATTTAGATTTTTTTTATTTCAAACTGTGTCTGAATCTAATGCCCTTAAACATAGATTCTTCAGGAAAATAGCCATGCTAAAGTAATAATAAAAAATTCACACCACTGATAATAATGCTAGTGCCGTAATAGAAATTTTAAATGATTGAAATAAAATTTGATTAAACATTGGCTTGGTACAATTGAAAACCTAGTGATTTTTATGGTATAGTTTCCAATAAAGCTGATATTCATTTGTCATCGAAATAGTTCAGTTGCTGACACACTAAACACATCAGACAGTTTTTCATGTTTACTACATCATATAACAAAATACTTAATTTAGTAAGTCTTATCTTGCAGAACAATAAAGGCTGATTCTTCATGCAGAATTTAGAGTAAAGTATATGAAATGAGTCCTAGAAAAATGCTTATTACTGGGAAGGGTGTTGTCTGAAATCCTTTTGAAAATTTACTGAATTATCTTGACCTCAGCATGGATAAATGCATAATGTATATCAACTATAATTTATCTACAACTGTGCAGATAATACTTAGATTCTTGTTTATCAAATGCTTATAATAGGAATTTGATCATTTTATTTGTAATTTTATAATAACAGATACTTATAAAATGAATATTAAATGAAATAATTCTATACTATATATTATTTTCCATTTGAGACTTCAATCTGATTTTTCTAAATTAAAACAACCTGGCTATTTACTTGAGGATGGCCTTGAATTGACTTTGGTCAAACCACTTAACTTCTCCATTTCTTAATTTCCTAGCTGCAGAGGGTGAAAAAAAATCCCTACATTATAAAGGAACTATAAGAATAAATGAGTAAACATATAAAATATTAAAATTTGAAGGGTGTAACATCTCACAAAATCGAAATAAATAATATAGTGCATGAGGACTTACCTTTCATAAATCTAACCCTGACTCTGTCACCATCACCCAATATCCTAAGCCAACCAGGAGTGATCCCTGAGTGCAGAGCCAGGAATAAGCCCAAAAACAGCTGGATGCAGCACAATAACAACTCCCTCCACCCAAGATAAGAAGAATTCTGCTATTTTTTTTCTTTTTCCCAGCAAATAATAACCTCATTTTACTTCTGTATATGAAAATTTGTGAATAATGGTGATATTAAATTCTATGCCTCACTGAGAATTTCTATTACTCAGGTCAGCATAGTAAATAGGATCTAGTCTTCCAAGGACAGACATTATGGTGTGGGCTCTGTGATATGGTTTGCACAATGCTGTACATTTTCTTGATGCAAAACCAAGCAGTCAAGATAGATTGGACATCAGCTTTCTGATCCAAGTTAAATCATTTCCCACTGACCTTGCTGTTCTTGTGAAACCAAACTGAAGCTGGGAATGAGCAATTTGCCCACTTCTTAAAGATTAAATGAATCTTTAGAAAGAATTTTAGATTTTGGATTGTCTATTTCAAGCAACTTGTTAGATATAAGAGATATTACCTCAAATAGTTTCTAACTTATGTGGAATAAAACTATGAAAATATAAATACCTTGATTAAATTAAATGAGAATAAATGCAAAAGTGAGTGTTTGCATATAATATTAACATGTTCCTTGGTTTTTATTGTATAGTTAGTTCTCCTAAAAAAGGCTTAACTATACGGCCTATATAAGAATATTTAGATTTAGAAAACTTATAATTTTGAAGGTTTTAAAATACTAAATAGCACAAAGAAAGGACACATTCACATTTTATTCCCAAAGTGATATGATTCCCAAACATAGAATTGCTATATTTGGATTTTTACAGAGCATGTCAAAATACTTGCCTTTGCAAAAATGTTTATGGGTCATTAATCATAGCCTAAGAAGTGCATAACATGTGAAAACATAAAGGTCCTCCTTTGGCCATGAGCCAAGAGAATTCCAAATGACAGAGTTGTTAGTTTTTAATTCCCCAGTTACTTATTATTGAACCTTTCTAAAACATTTTGATAAAAAAAAAAGATTCCATTTAACCCAAATGTTGAGCATTATTTATTCTAGAAAATAATTTTCTCTTGGCATCAATAGTACAACAAATTTCTATGACAATTTTCCCAATGAATCCTCTATGATAAAAAGACTCAGTAAACTGGTTCATTTGAGAATAACCTGGCACTAAGAATCTGAATGCCAATGTTATGGTGTGATTACAGTCAGAAAACATCACATTCTAAACTTTCAGTAAACCTAGATCTCAGGTGTTTTCTGAAGAGTTGTGTATATGACTGAGGTTCTACAAGTACTTCTCTGGAATTGATATCTAATTTGAGAGACAATGGCATCATTATGACAAAGTCCATGATAAATTTAACTATTAATCTTATATTCTACACAGTACACATGAATAGAATTTAATAGAGGCAAATTGTTTTGCATATTTGGAGGCTATACCCTGATGTTCTAGGACTTATTTATGACTCTTCACTCAGGGATAATTTTTGGCAAGCTCAGAGATCATGTGTCAAACCTAGGTTGTCCATATGCAATGCAAGAATCTAACCTGCTGTTCTATTACTAAGTTCCTTAAAGCATAGGCTTACTTATTTATTATTTTAAAAAACTGTATTTACAACTAATTAATCTTTGACAAGTGAACAAGAAATGAAAAATGAAGAAAAGAAAGCCTCTTCAACAAGTGATGTTGGGACAATGGTCAGCCACATGCAAAAAAGTGAGCTCAGACTTCTATCTAACACTATGCACAAAGGTCAAATCAAAAGGATTAAAGACCTTGCTATCAGACCTGAAACTATAAGGTATATAAAAGTAAACATAGGTAAAGTGAATTACAACAAACTGAGAAGAATTTCAAAGGAAACAGTGACTAGGGTAAAAGGTCATCCACAGAATGGAAGAAACTATTTGCCCAATATCCATCAGATAAGGGACTAATATCTAAGATGTACAAGGGACTGATAGAATTTAACAGGAAAAAAATATTTAACCCATAAAAAATGGGGCGAAGAAATGAAGACATTTATTTTTTTATTTTTTATTCTTTTGGTTGTTGGGTCACACCTGGCAGTGCTCAGGGGTTACTCCTAGCTCTGCACTCAAAAATCGCTCCTGGCAGGTTTGGGGGATCATATGGGATGCCAAGATTTGAACCACCAACCTTCTGCATGAAAGGTAAACACCCGACCTCCATGCTATCTCTCCAGCTCCAAACAGACATTTCTTCAAGGAAGAATTACAGATTACCAAAAGGAACATAAAACTGATTCATATTACTAATAATCAGGGAGATTCAAATCAAAACAACAATGAGATATCTCATGCCACAGAGAATGGCACACAAAGAATAAGAAAAACCACTGTTGGTATGAATGTGGAGAGAAAAGAATTTTCATTCACTCCTGGTGGGAATGCCATCTAGTCCAGCCTTTTAGATAACAAAATGGATATTCCTTAAAAAATAGATTGTGCTGCTCCTAGGGATATAACCTAGGGACACAAAAATGCAATACAAAAATCCATTTCTCACACTTATATTCATCGCAGCACTATTTACAATAGCCAGACTCTGGGAACAACCAAGATGCCTTTCAAAAGATGAATGGCTAAAGAAACTGTGATACATATGCACAATGAAATATTATACAGCTGACAGGAGAAATGAAGTCATAAAATTTTCCTATACACAGATGGACATGGAAACTATTATGCTGAGTGAAAAAAGTCAGAGGAAGAGAGACACAGAATAGTCTCACTTATCTATTTTTTTTTAATTATCTATGGGTTTTAAGAAAAAAAAAAGACATTATTATAATAAATGCCCAGAGACAACAGAGATGAGGGCTGGAAGGATTGGCTCTTGATGTGAAGCTCACCACATAGAGTGGTGAGTTTAGTTAGAGAGATGACTACACTATCTGACAATGTTAATGAGTGTGAGAATACTGGCAAGGGGTGCGGTGAGGGAGATGGGATGCATTGATGGTGGGAATGCACTATTGAAAGGGGGTGTTCTTTTTGTTACTGATACCCAATTATAGTCATGTTTGTAATCATGTTGTTTAAATAGGATAAAAAAATAGAAAACAAACAAAGAAATACAAGAAAATAAAGTCTCGAAGATAATATAAAAAAAAACCTGGACATGGAGCTCCCATCTGATCCAGCAATACCACTATTAAGAATATAATCTTGGACACAAAAACACAATACAATATTGCCCTCTGCACTCCTATTTTCATAGCAGGGTTATTTACAATACTTAGAATCTGGAAACAACCTAGATGCCCATAACATATGTGTGGCTAAGGAAACTATGGCACATATACACAATGAAATACTCTGCAACTGTTAGAAAAAATAAAGTCACAAAATTTGCCTATATGTGGATGGATATGAAAACTATAATGCTGAGTGAAATAAGTCATTTAAAAATGTTATATAAAAGAAACTGTATATATAAAATAAACTAATATAAAATATAAATCAATATAAATAAACCAATATAAAATAAACTATACAGAATGACATTAAGAAAAAAATCAGTATAGTTTATAGTATGCTTGGCTTTTTTTTAAATCATAACATCTTCTAGGATGTTTTATTATACATTTTATAATATTGTACAACCATTTAAATTAGTAATCCTTCCTAATAAATTTATAAGCCATTAAACATGCATACTATGTACTTGGATGAATCACATGTAGAACCAGAAATAGAAGTGTCTGTGTGCCTCTGTGCCTTTTCCTTGCAGCTTAATACACTCTAGAGCAGTACTCCATGTGTTACAGTGTTTTCTCCCATAAATTTCCCAAAAACATATTTGAGAGTGCCTTTCTGTTCCCCAAACTGAATCCCCCTACAAATCCATCAAGGAGCCAATGATGTGAGAATTTCATAAATGTACATTTATGCTTTTAAATATTTTCTTCACAGTAGCCTGTAAACAAAACACAACACAACTTCATGGGGTTTCTGGCTGACTTGAGCATATTACAAGCAATTGGAATTTGCACAAAGCTCCACTTTAGGTCTCTTTATCAACATGAAATTCAGATTCATGAGGCAACCTTAACCCTATGTTGTAAGATCAGAAAACACCTAGCCTGCAATTTGAAAAGTGATGAAATATTCTTGCTACAGTAAAAGTTGTGAATTTATGGAATATGCTGCCTATGCAGAACATACGACCACAGAATGTACAAAGCAGTGAAAGAGATTTCTTCTACTCATTCTGCAGAGAAGTGATTTTTCTTTCCATTCTTGTTTGTAATCTGCTTTATGTCTGGCCAGACTTTAGCCTTGAATGTTTCTCAACCAATATTCCTTCAGTGTATGGATCACTTGCTCCCCTTCTCCACCTGCAAATAAATTTCAGTCATACCCTCCACCCACTCACCCATTAAGTAAGACATTGAATTTTTGAGTCAAAGGATTATTAAAATGAGCCACAATATTCTCAGCTCTATAGCAAATATGGGACAAGATATTGATTCCTTTGGTTTGGACTGTAAGTGTCTTTTTATGAAACCATCGACTCAGCTGTTCAGCTCAGCTGAACTACTTTACATGCTTAGAATGTGATGATGCTTTTGCTGCTGAGTAGTGAAAACCAAAGAGGATTCTTTACTCATGGGAAGTCTATTCAGATTACTGTGGGAGGTTTAGGTCCATGTTATAGAACTGGTAGAGCACAGAAAAAATGATGGTTTATGCACATGGTTTCTTGTCCTATGCTTCTCCAAATATAGAAGCGTAATATATAAAGAAAAACAGTTACCACATGGAATTGTATTATACCTTTTAGTGACAGCGTTTCCCTCATTATAGAAATGTAGATATCCAGCTCAGCTTTGAGCCACTGTGGCTTTTTTGGGTGTCTTTTCAATGGTTCGAAAATTACTGACTAATCAGGATTTAGAGCTGTTGATAAAAATTATTTGGCAATAAACCAAGATCTCTAATTACAAAGGATTGACTTTGACAAGTGAGACTGAGAAGAACATTTCCTGCCACCATAAAGAGCTTGGGGTCTGACAACAAACATGTCCAAAACCTCTAGTCAGTCTCATGACAGTATGCTTCAAGGGTAGAAACACTATGAATGTCTTAGGCTGCCAGGGCATGCCTAAGCTTTTAGGGGGGCTCAGCCCACCAGATGTATCCTCAGATTTTCCTGGTGGGTAGAACTAATTTAACCCCCATGGGGTTCCTCAAAAGGCCCGCTGTGGATGCCTTTTTCCCCTGCGTGGATGGTTGAGGAATTTCCAAAGAGACGCCTGGCATTACATTTCCAGCCAGTATTTGACTATCTCTCCTTTGTATATATCAGGCAAATAATAGCCTCTATCAAATAATTTGGCTCAGAAATTCCAGCACCAAAGTTTATTTGAGAACCCCTTTTTTTGGATATAGTCAGCCCTAAAAGCAAAGACAATTTTTCTCTCCTTTTCAAATATGTCCTTTGCAACTGCAGTTTCTGGTAATAAAAGTTATAACCAGAATACAGATTTTGACTTTTGACCCTCCTTTAGAAATAGGGAAGCTCATTCTTGGGGATTTGGCACCTCCCTTCATTTAACCTCTAAAACAATAGAGTCCAGCCTAGAAAGACCAAGTTTCTAGATATTTCCTATTTTCTCCTAATCCTAATTTTGCATTTAAAGTAAGATTGCAAGGAGTTACCTTGAGTTGTGTGACTTTCTCTCTTGTAACTTAGAATTTTTAGTCACACCCATAGCTTAGGTATTGTTATTGTTGTACTAGGCTTTGCGATTACAATTATTCTTCACCTGTGGCTAATTTTACCCCTATAAATTCCCTTGTTCAAAACTTAAACTTGTCGCACTCCTGCCAGAAACGTGTTGACCCCACATTCTTTGTGCGGCTTCACTTATTTCATATTTCTCCATACACCGCTTCGAGCAACCCACTCTCCCTGAAGTGGATTTACTGAAATCACACTGGCGCTGTAAGACAGAAGCCGCTTGCAGCATTAGGCCAAGGGGATTTTCTTTGTAATTTCCTCAATGTTTACTGCATTGATGAAAAGAGACAAAACAAAACAAAAAATCCAAAAATCTTGCCACATATGCCCCACCACCCTTTTCTTCACTCTTTTATTTTCTTTTAATTTTATTGATATTTATAGCCTCTACACAGGGGCTCCCACCTGGTTTTATTTTTTACAGAGCCATAGAACACGAATCATCTTGTTCTGCCTCATATTTTTATGCCTTTCTATAAATTGAGAGGAAAAAATATAGATGGAACCCAGGGGCTAAGCAGTCTCAGGAGTATTGAGTGAAAATTAAAAAAAAAAAAGTCATCCCTAAATATTCAACCCAAAGTCACTAGAATCAATAGAATAAAATAGACTCAATAGAGAATAGAATCAAAAGGCCCAAACTGCAACAAGCTATACACAAAAGAGACCTGTTACACTAGCAGTCCAGGGAACTCAGGGTGGAGGTATGGGATGCATGCTGGGAAAGGTTGCAGAGGGAGGTCAACACTGGTGGTGGGAATGGCTCTATTTCATTGTCATTATATGCTTGGAATACAACTGTGAATGACTTGTAATTCACAGTGGTCTCAATAAAAATTACTAAAACATTATTTTGCAATGGAAATAAGATATAAAAAATTTCAGTTATTTTGATTCTGGAATGCAGCTGCCAACTACCTAGTGTAAGAAATGACCAAGATTAGCAAGAGTAACCTAACAATGGGGTGTTTACCAGAAGATTCAATAAATGTTTTCTGACACCATGATTAAGCTTTTAGGTAACAATCTTAAAATGGAAAGTGTCCTCTCAGGAACAATAACTATTAACCATTCTTGAGAATCAAGCAATGGTAATCAATTCTTGCAAAACATTCAGTAAGAGTTTTGTAGCCCTTGACATTGTAATTGAATGGATGGTGTCTACAGGCTCTGAGAATTCATTATTGCATTTATCTTATCTCTGGCCTTAGGTCTTTGGGAATTTAACAATAATGCAAATTGTCCTTCTAAAGTGTTGGAAAGGATCATTTGCTATTTCTTACTATGGGGATTGCTTGCTTGAATGAAAATCTCCTTATAGTTCCCAGCAAAAGGGTCAGGAAAGTCCAAGCTAAAATGATAAGCATTTCAAAACAAAGAAGTGAAGTGTTTCAGTGTTTAAATTTTGCTATAAAGTTGATGATAAAATATAATGTTGGTTTATGCATTCCCTCACCTCATCTTGAGGTACAGCAGATATGGCAACTTTATGAGAATGTGTTTCATATGGCTTAAAAATAATAGCCACAAAATTAAAATATATTCTTTTTGTTGTCGTTTACTGTATAAAACCATGATTTAGCATTACTGAATAAGTTTTACACACCATTTAATTCTCATAGGCTTAAAAGAGTGACAAGTTACTTAGTCTAAGGCCAGAGTGATAGCACAGTGGGTAGGGTGTTTACTTTGCAAGCAGCTGACCAGGTTCAATTACCAGCAATTCATGTGGTCCCTTAAGTCTGCCAGGAGTAATTTCTGAGCTCAGAGCCTAGAGTGAGCCCTGAGCACAGCCAGAAAAGGCCCCAAAACAAAACAAACAAAAAGTTGCTATCTTTGTCTCATAGAGAGAGAAAACAAAAACAACAAAAAAAACAACGTATTGCTTAAATATATAAAACCCTATAGTGAGGCCAGAGCTATAGCACAGTAGTAGGGCACTAGCCTTGCACATGACTGACTCGGGACAGACCTGGGTTCGATCCCCAGCGTACCATATGGTCCCCTGAGCCTGCTAAGGATGATTTCTGAGTGCAGAGACAGGAGTAACCCCTGAGCACCACCGAGTGTGGCCCAAAAACTAACCCAAATGAAAACAAAAATATTGTAATAAGCATAGAATCATGTTTAGAATAACTGTTGGGTTGATTCCAAATATACCAGCAAGACTTTTAGCTAAACTAAACCCATGCTGAGTGATATGGGAGTTACTTAAACAAGAGCCACACATGGCTACTGAGCTCTTGAAGTGTTTTCATCTTTAATATGTTGCACATACTGGATTAAAAACAAATTTTATACTTTACTACAAAAATACATAAACTATATCAATACTTTTATATTTTGACTAAGTACTTATGTGATTATTTTGGTTATATTGGATTAAGCTAAGGGGGCCGGAGAGATGCACAGCGGTAAGGCATTTGCTTGCATTTGCAGACACTGGATGGGCCCAGGTTTGATCCCCATCATCCCATATGATCCCTTGAGTCTGCCAGGAGCGATTTCTGAGCACAGAGCCAGGAGTAACCTCTGAGTGCTCCTGTGTATGGCCCCAAAACAAAACAAAAAAATAAGTAAAGATAATAAAAAAGTTAAATCTATCATAACAAATTAATTTCACTTTGCATATGCTATTTAAATGTGGTTACATGGAAATTTAAATATGAGATACATCTCATATTTTTATAAAAAATAGATGTGTTATTTCATTTAGAAAATATGTTTTACAGTCTTCACTGGCATGGGGTGTGGGGAGACCACATGTCGGAGGCCTCTTTTCAAACCTCGGGGTTGCTGGGGGACTCGGGAGACCCCCAGTCATCTTCCCTCTCCTTTCTCCTGGACTCCAGGGCCTACTCTGGCTGCCAGCCCAGGGTGGCATGGGCTTGCTCGTATATTATAGATAGTTAAATGGATTTCCTAGGGATTAATTTATAGTTACAATAGGTAGTTGTCCATGTTGTATTATGACCTTCCCCCCTTGGCACACTGCCCTACAATCTCATTACTAGTCCTTTATTCCCTCACCCCCAACCACCATTACCCCACATTTAACCCTTTTTACCCTCAGTTCTTGACTCCTCAAGAAGCAGATCTAATCCCCACACAAAGCCAGCTGCCAAACAGCACCCTAAGTGATAAGATAGACTCTTAGCCTGAGAGGGTCCCAGTACACTGATACTATTGATCTACTCTCAAAGGCCTCCTTTTCTCTTCTTCCTTCATTGTGGACCTTTGCTTGCTAATTGACTCAGTTTCTGAAAAGTCTCACCTCAAGAATTTTTCCTAATATGGGACTATTGTGAGCCCTTTATCAGACTGCACAGGCCAAATCACAGACCAAAGTGGTGCACGGACTTAACATTCCCCCAACTAATTCAAAAGACATTAAAAGAACCTGTATATATCCGTTGAATATCTTATATGTATTCCCTTAACAGCTATAACCCTTACTGAATATTCTCTTATACAATGATAAGTTCCCACACTCTTTTGTTTTGTTCTTTTCTTTGTGATCTGTTCAATAAGTTTTTCTGACAAAAACCAAGTTCCTTGGTTTAGAGCTTATGTTAGAACCAAGTTATGGGGATTATTAGATTCGTTCCCTCAACCTCATAGGCATCAATAATACCTTGTGGCATTGTTTCTCTTTTGCATAGGCATATTAAAATGGGAAAATATCACACATACAAACAAATTCTTATCTAATAAAGATACAAACACACAAATCTTGGAATGCAGTGGGGCCTTACACCCTGAACATTGTCATAAAGACCTGGCTCAGGCCTCAGAAGAACGGGCATTGTCCATTCACCCCTGAACCAGGGATACCATCTACGAAACAACTATGACTGTTCATGACATCATACGGAAGCAATACTGTACCAGGGAAGACCCTACCACTCCCCTGGCATTGACTTACTCCAAAAAGGGCTCCCTTAACACCCAGAAGACTTTATAGCGACAAAAACCTGCTTTCAGGGCTGGGCTGTCCGCATTGCTCTCTAATTGTGAGATGAAACTAGTGGACGCTCCACATCATCCTGACTTCAATGTAGGTTATGCACAGAATCTAGGATCTTTAACTACAGAAACCTGATACCAACAACAGCGAATGTGCGGGAAAAATTTTTTTTACTGGGACCACAGAGAATGACTCGAATTGGACAACCTAGTATGCCTGGAACCCAGAGTTGGTCTTCTGCCAGAAAACTTCAGGGTAAGGTCTTGTATTTAGACCAAGGATTTTCCTTTCCATTTCCCCCTCATTTTGCTGGGCCTATGCAAACAACAACAATCGCCACTCTAACACCTTTCTTACTGCATTTCTTTTCTTTTTTTCTTTTTCTTTTTTTGGTTTTTGGGCCACACACGGCGATGCTCAGGGGTTACTCCTGGCTGTCTGCTCAGAAATAGCTCCTGGCAGGCACGGGGGACCATATGGGACACCGGGATTCGAACCAACCACCTTTGGTCCTGGGTCGGCCACTTGCAAGGCAAACGCCGCTGCACTATCTCTCCAGGCCCCTTACTGTATTTCTTTAACTCTTATCCTTCAAAAAAAAAAAAAAAAAAAAAAAAAAAAAAAAAAGACAGCTTACTTCAGCTAGGGCTCTAATGAGTTCATCAGTAATTTAATAATTTTCAAATATATACTTGCTACTGAACTTTTTCTTATTTATTTTCTCTTTCATCTCTTTAGTTTTTCTATATTTAATAACTTTGCCTTTGTTCTTCCTGAAACAAAGTATTATGATCAATTGTGTCAACTATATGATGACTTTTCTTTAAATAATTAAAGAAAAGAAAATATGTTTTACAAATAAGCTTATTTTCTTTTCCCTAGAACTTTTGAAAGAAAAAAATTTTTAAAGAAAGGAGTGATATCTAGGTTTATTAAAACACTTTATGGGGCAAGATTGAAATATAATTTTGCCCTTTAATTCCTTTGTTAAACTTTAATTTCAATTACTATTTGATGCCTCAATTTTTTTGGTGTGTAGAGCACAGAAATATGGAGATAAGATCTCCTTCATGAGTATAATGTTTAAATGTTTATGTTTAAAGTATGTTTAAAACATGTTCATTTTTCAGTTTCTTTTGCAATCCATTCACTCATTTTAGAAATGTGCGCAATCAAATAAATTCACTTTAAAATCGTGCATATTAAGGTAGGAGACACATCGTAGATAGCTACAGCATTCTAGCAATTATTTAGCATTCTCATTGCTTAAATTTTGAGAACCATAAAATTCAAATTATTATTATGCCCTTTTAACACCTCCTACAGCAGCAGTTTTTTTGGTGAATGTTATTATATGAATGAGTTACAGATGTAAAGTTTCTAATATTGAGTCACATAGCAATCCCAGGACTCAAAGTTCTTTGTTAGTCTTCTCCCTGGCTGCATTTGTTAAAGTCAAAGAAGTTTATGCCTCAAAATAAACACTGAAGTACTATTTCAAAGTGCAACAAATATTTTCAAATCATATTTACCATTCAGGTCACTGGAAACAATTCTAAGTCCTTTCTAAAACTACTGGAGAAATAGGCAATAGTGATCAGTGGAGCATATTTTATCTATATCTTAAATTACTTATTTTAGTATTTTAGTACTCAAAAACTAAAACTGATTTTTGAAGAAAAGACATGTTAGGTACACTTAATTTTGCTTTTCTGATTCCAGTACAGTTCTGTACCCTTTTTCTATGATCACTTTTAATGTGAAATATTTAAGTTTCTTTATCTTTGTAACACTTTGTTTATATTTTGATTCTAGAGACTTAAAGAATATTTATATTTGGGTCTTGGGGATTAAATACAGGTATATATATAGGTACATATATATGTATATATATATGGTAAGTGCTCTACTATTAAGCTACATTCCAGACTTTGTAATGCAAACCTATGATGAATAATTTTTTTTCTTACAAACAAATAATATGAATGAGTCAACCAAATTTGTTTTACTATAAATCAAACCAAATAAAGATCAAACATCATGGACTGCTAAAAA
This sequence comes from Suncus etruscus, assembly GCF_024139225.1. Classification (NCBI taxonomy): domain Eukaryota; kingdom Metazoa; phylum Chordata; class Mammalia; order Eulipotyphla; family Soricidae; genus Suncus; species Suncus etruscus. The sequence goes on from NC_064857.1 coordinate 43,304,611, forward strand.
ATACTATATTACTAGCTGTCTTCCTAAATCTACTACTACTACTACTACTACTACTACTACTACTACTACTACTACTACTGATTTGTTTGCTAACTGGGAAGCACAAATGTAATAAATCATTAAATTAACTTAATGTGAGAAAATATATTGAATACAATTTATATATACTTGTTTCTACATGCAGTACATTCTAATAATATTAATTTTTTGAAATATGTTCTTTATGTCATAATGAGAAGCATTTCATTATAGCAAGATAATGTGCCACAATCGATAAGTTAGAATAATTAAATTATCTTTATTTTTAATTTCAATAATATTAGTTTTTGAGCCATATCCAGCTATACTCTGGGCTTACTCCTAGCTCTGCGTTCAGTTACCACTCCTGATAGAGCTCAGGAAACCTTAAACTGTGCCAAGGATTCAAACCAGGACAACTTTGTACAAAGCGAGCACCTTACCATGCCCTAACATTTCAGTTCCTATACAATTACTTTAAAGTGCATACTTATTTAAATGATTCATACAAGTGAAATTTTCTTGTTCTTCAAACTTAGTTAATAAAAAATAATTCTGTACTAATGCCATGTTTGTGATGCCATAGAACTAGTCACTTGATTGTGGTGCACTGGCTGGAAATCGCACACTTTGGTGTGGTTCCAGGGATCCCAAATGTTAATGTTGCCTGGGTTGTATTCTACATGTAGGAAAGAGCTTGAAACTTAAAATCAAATTTATAGATTCCTACCCACATGATAGGCACTCTACTCCTGAGCTAGCCTCAGATCTCTATAAAATTATATTCAGAATACAAAAATGCCCTCTGTATGCCTATGTTCATTGCAGCACTATTTACAATAGCCAGTATCTGGAAACAACCCAGATTCCTGACAACAGATGATTGGCTATAAAAACTGTGGTACATCTACATAATGGAATAATGTGCAGCTATTAGAAAAATGAAGTCAGAAAGTTTATCTATATATCTGGATGAATATGGAAACTATTATGTTTAATGAAATAAGTCAGAGGAAGAGAAACAAAATAGTCTCACTCATCTATGGGATTTACGAAAAATAAGACATAATAGTAATAATACCCAGAGACGATAGAAATGAGGACCAGAAGGAGCAGTTTGTGATATGAAGATTACCACAAAGAGTGGTAACTGCAGTTAGAGAAATAACTACAGTAAAACTATCATCACACTGATAGTGAGTAAGAGAAATAGAATGCCTGTCTCAAAGACAGGAAGGGTGTAGTAGAGGAAGGAGATGGGGGACATTGGTGGCGGAAAGGTTGCACTGGTGACGGGAGGAGTTTTTATATGATTGAAACCCAACTACAAGCCTACTTGTAATCATGGTGCTCAAATAAATAATTTAACCAAAATAAAAAAAATATTCTTATGTTTGAACGAAAAAATATTTTTTTGGATTGTGGGCCATACCCAGTGATGCTCAGGGTTTGCTCCTTGCTTTTTGCATAGGGAGCACTTGTAAGAGCATGAGGTACCAGGCATTAAACCCAGGTAAGTCACATGCCAGAAAAAAAGCCCTCCTTGCTGTACAGTAGCTCAGGTATGTAAAGAAAAAAATATTTAAAATATTTTTAAACTATAAAATTATAATTCTATACATTCATAATTTTGATTAGTTTTTATTTATCCCCTTTATTATTCCTTATTTTTACATAATGCCTTAATGTATTATGTATAAAAAGCAATTTTACAGGGGTCAGAGCTGTGGCACAAGCGGTAAGACATCTGCCTTACACATGCTAGCCTAGGACAGATCCTGGTTAGATCCCCCAGTGCCCCATATGGTTCCCCAAGCCAGGAGCAATGTCTGAGTGCATAGCCAAGAGTAACCCCTGAGTGTCACCGGTGTGCCCCCCAAAATAAAGCAATTTTACAAAAGATATAATTTTCATATTACTGTCATTGCACTTCTAAAATGGTGTCCTTGTAATTAGTAGGAAAGCAGTTGGTAATATTTGAAGGACTACAGTTGTATCCATGGAGGATGGATACGGTCTGTTAGATTTAATTGTCCTATCTGGCATTTACTTGCATATTATTTAGCATCTTTCTGCTTAGTTTCCTCTTTTGTTAAATGAAAATCATAACAGTATCTACTTAAAACGTTTATTATGATACTTACATATGTTATATATAATGATCTTAGAACACTATATTCTAGAGATTAAAAATGCTGGAGTTGAACTAAGCAATAGTGAAGTGGGTAGTACTTTTACCTTGCCTGGGGCCTGACTTGGCCTGCCTTGGACACAAGGCACTGTATACAATTCCTAGAACCCCTCCAGGAGTGATCCCTGAGCACAGAGTCAATACTAAACCCTGAGCACAGTTACCCCAATCCTCAAAACACTCTTCAAAATCTGGAACTATATTAGGTTATTTATTTGTGAATGTTATGAAAGAAATGTGAACTGACCTAAAGCTTGCTGTCAACCATTTTTAAAGATTGCATATTAATCTATCTGTTTTGTCAAAGATTTCTTATTTACAATCAGACAAGCGGAGGATAAAATATTTCTAAATATTTAGAAATAAACCGGAAAAATTGAAGACATGAAGTAGTTTGTAAAATATTTTTCACAACTTTATGCGGATTCTTTTGTCTGTTAAATTAGTCATAAAATAAATACCAGTGTTCTAGAAAACTTATAAATTTAATCACAACATTTATTTCTGAAAATCACTTTTTCTTGTTTTATCTTTGAGTTGACATGAAGGCAATTTGCTCAAGAGATATAATGAATGTCAGACAAAACTTTTATTGATTAATTTAGACAACAAATAAAAATCTGAAGGTAATTAAAGTAAAAATCATAAAACTGCTCTACTCTATAATATAAGAAAGGGTCTCTAAATCCCAGTTTAATTTTTTCTTGTCAAGTAAAATACCTCACTGCAATAAAAAGAAGAAATTTCCTAGTCTTTGCTTTTGTGTAAAAATTTTTTTAAACTTTAAATGTTCTCAATTAACTCACCAGGTGAATGTGCATTAATTTTAAATTCGCCAGAGCTTAAGGTGTAAAATGATAAATAGCACAAATGGCTATTAAGTGTAAAATTAAAATTTATCATGTATTATTAACAGAGATGACTAGGAAATGACTGATTTTCAGAGAAATTTTCCATTAACAAAAAAGTTTTTCTAAAGATTCCCACGCTTTGTCAAACAAAAAAAAAATGTAATTGCCAATAGGACATTCTTGGTGATATTAAAGAGAAGGAGCAGTTTTTATTTTCAACATTGGTAATGTTGAAAATATTTTATTTTTAATTGCTTTATTTAAGCATAATGGTTACAACATTGTTCATTGTTGGGTTTCAATCATGTAATGTACATCATCCTTCACCATTGCACCCTTCCCATCACTAATACCCTCCTACTTCCCACCCCCACCTTACTCTAGGACAGGCACTTTGTTTTTCTCTCTTTCCTTTTTTGATGCTATGGTTTGCACTATTGTTGGAGGAGTGCCTTGCCAGTTAGTCTCTTTACTTTCAGCATGGAGTTCTTGTCCTGAGCGATCAATTCCAGCTATCGTCTTAGAAGCCCCTTTTCTACCCTCACTACACTCACAGCTCTTTGTAGCAAGTTTTCTGCCCTGTGTTGGACCTCCTGAGATATGTCTCTGGGTATTATTACCATATTATCTCTTGCATTTCTTATATCCCACAAAGAAATGAGATTATTTTATGTTTATTCATTTTCCTCTTTTCAATCAGCATGATAGTCTCCATGTCCATCCATTAAAAACAAATTCCATGGTTGCATAGTATTCCATTGTGTAGATATACCATACTTTCTTTAGCCACTCATCTTTTCTGGGGTTCTTGGGTTGTTTATACATTCTGTCTAGACTCTGGATGCAATGAACATAGGAGTGCAGAGGTGTGTTGGTGTTTGTTTGTTTATTTTTGGTCTTAGGGTATATCTATAGGAGTGGTATTGCTGGAACATATGGGAGCTCAATTTCTAGCTTTTTGAGGAATGTTGCTTTTCAAAAAGACCAGACAGTTTGCATTCCCACCAGCAGGAAATGAGATTCCCTTTCTCCCCACATTTACACCAGCACTGGTACAGATTTAATGCAATCCATATAAAAATTTGCATGACCAGAAGCTACTAAAATTAATATGGAGAAATAAACTAACTTTGCATGAAGAAATAGAAATCCTTGGGAAAATATGAAAGGAATAACTTTACCCAACTTTAAACTGTACTACAGCACAGTAGTTAGTAAAACAGCATGGTATTGTTATAAAGGCAGACACTTAGATCAATAGAATAGACTTGAATATCTGGAGATGGATTCACAGGTTTATGAACAATTGATTTTGATAAAGAAGAAAGACATACAAAGTGGAACAAGGGAAGCCTCTTCAACAAATTCTGAGAAAACTGGTCAAGTACAGGCAAAATAAAACCTCATTCTTCTCTTAATACCATGCACAAACGTCAAATCAAAATGAATTAAATGTCTTGATGTAAGACCTGAAACCATAAGATGTATAGAGGAAAATGTAGTCAGAACACTCCATGACTTTAGGCTGAAAGAATCTTCAAAGATGAAACATCACTAGCCAAGTAATTAGAATCAATCATAAACAAATGGGACTAACATTAAATTCAGAAGCTTCTGTATTTCAAAGGAAATAGTGACTGGGATATAAACTCATGGAATTTTTCACCTAATAACCATAAGATATAAAGGCACTGATTGAACTTTACAAGAAAAACACTCTTCCAAAAACTGGGAGAAGAAATGAATAGATAATTCTTCAAAGAAAAATGAAGGTGGTCAACAGATACAAACACACACACACACACACACACACACACACACACACACACACACACACACACACACACACACACACACCAAAACAAAAACAGCTCCTCATCACTGTTCATCAGGGAGATGCATATCAAAACAATGAGATATCATCTCACACCATAGAGACTAGCACACATCTGAAAAAAAAAAATTTAATTGAATTGTCCTTGTGCGCCAAAAGTGGAAGAGGAGAACTGACTTTAAGAGCAAAAGTACAGGATTCAGGATTTGGAATATATAACTAGAAACCAGTTCAATCCAGGCATCACTTGCACCACCTAACCTCTTTCCTTCATGTTTGGTGTAGCACTGTTACCACCAGAACAGAATTGGAAGCCCATATTACCACTATCTCTCCAGATTAAGCCTTTTTTTTCTATTGATATTTTATTTATTTTTTTCTGTCCATTACTGAAATTCGGTATTAAAGCCTGCAGTTGATTACAATGAGCTTTGGTGTGTATCTTCTTATGCTTATTATTCCTAGAGGCTGTTGAGCTTTTGTGTTAACTAGATTCATTTTTTTCATCAAATTTAAAAAGTGTTGCTATATTATTCAAATATTATTTCAACTCCTTTTTCAATACCCTCTTCTTTGGAATTCACATTATGCATGTGTTGTGATATGTAATGGTGAATCACAGTTCTCTGAAGCTCTTCCTTTTTATTCAATTAATTTTTTGTTCCTCAGATTGAATAATTTCAGTCACTCTATTTTCAAGTTCGCTTACTTGTTTTATTCTAGATGCTGAAATCTGCTATTAAAATCCTCTAATGATCCTTCTTCACTACTGTAATTGCACTTTTTAAAAAAAAAAAACTATAAAATCTCTAGTTGATTCTTTTAGTTTTTTTTGTATTGATAATCTCTATTTGATGAGACTATGTTTTGATTATTTCTTTCAGTTTTTTAGAAATCTTTTCTTTTGATCTTTGAACATAATTAAAATAACTAACTTTAAGATATTTTTCTATAATTAATGTTTGAGTTTCTTCATAACGTTTTTTCTTTTTTTCTTTTTTTCTTTTATTTTTTTTGGTTTTGGGGCCACACCCGGCGGTGCTCAGGGGTTACTCCTGGCTGTCTGCTCAGAAATAGCTCCTGGCAGGCACGGGGGACCGTGTGGGACACCGGGATTTGAACCAACCACCTTTGGTCCTGGATCGGCTGCTTGCAAGGCAAACACTGCTGTGCTATCTCTCCAGGCCCACGTTTTTTCTTAATTGCCTTTTTTCTTATTGTTTGTAAGTCACCTTTTTAAGTTTCTTTGTCAGAACTATAAGTTTTCTTTGAGGTTGAGCATTTTCAACAATGTAATGTGGCAACTCTAAAAATTAGACTATGTTCTCCAAAAGTTTTGTGTTTAAATTGTTTGTCTTGCTGTTGTTTTTCTTTTGGGGACTAAATCTGAAAAGAACTATTTCTATAAAGTATGATTTGCTTAGTTAGTATACTGGCCATCTAATAAATAAGAGAAATATTTCTTTTTCCTTTATGTTTTAGAAATAATTTTTCTAAATTTTATTGTTGAGGTTTTCTGGGTGGGGTTTGTGGGATGCCCTCACTCAACTAGGCATTTTATGACTTTGCCTTGATGTTCACTTCTTGTGTATATAGGATGACATCAAGCTTAACAACCCAAGGATATAAATATAGTACAGCTTGCCTTGCATGCCATTGACCTGAGTTCAATCCCTGGCAACTCATATCTTCTCCCTAGCATCACCTGGAATGATTCCTGAGCACAGAGACACAATAAACTCTGAGTGGAGTTGGATGTAACTGAAAACTAAAAGTAAATAAGGGAATAAAGGCTAATAAACCGAGGTGAAGTGCATCAGGCCCCTTTTCTTCTTTTATGAGACATACACAAACTATTGGCATGCGTATAACTCTACCCATGCATATCAACATCTAAACTCCCAGGAATATATTTAAACACTTCAAAACTCTCAGTATATATTTTATATACCAACTGCTCCTATAAACTATTTTGATTCAATAGTCTGTACTTTTGGTATTACAATTATCATCATCTGCTTCAGCCAAAATTGCCTCTGAGTTTTTCAACTAGTATTAATAGGGAGAAACTATACAAGAGGAACTCTGAGTCAGATAAAATAAAGTTAAGTTTGAAGGTGGGATCTTTTATTTTTGAAGAAAATAATAAAAATCCTAATCATATAAAGTAATAGGCATTCTTTAAAAGTATGATCTTTAAGGAACTCAACAACCTCAATTGGTCTCCAGATGTTTCCAGACTTCTGGGATTTGTCACACTCTGGCTGTTAGTTTTCAAAGTTTCCATGGTGCTCATGAAGAGACAATAATGATGCAAGTAAATAATGATGTTGCAATAATAATGGTGCAAGTAAAAATGCCACAAAGTATACTGGGACTATTGGATATTTTATTTAAATATTTAGATTGTTAAAGCTTTTGGTTAATTTTTCAAAAAAGTTTTGATAAATTCAGAAAAAGTTGATTTCAACTTATTTTTAAAATATGATGTTTTTATTTAAGCACTATAGTTACAAAAATGTTTGTAGTTGGGTTTTAGTCATCGAATGTACACCCCCCCCCCCTTCACCACTTTAACTTTCTGGCCAACAATGCTTTCTATTTCCCTCTTCCCCCACACTCTGCCTATCTTCGTGACAGGCATTCTATTTCTCTCTCACGATATCATTGTCATGGTAGTTGTTAGTACAGCAATTTCTCCAACTGAAAAAATCAACAATATTTTTTGACAATGTTCTTACAGTTTTTATGGAGGAGAGAAGTTTTAGAGGTCATTAGTACACAATTTATGTGGACATTTTTAGCACATTTTATCTGCTTGAAATAGCACAAAATATTGTCTGTACTAGCAAAAGAAAATTTTAAGTCTTCCTTGGTTCCTTCTTTTGTTGATTATAATATCTATATAAAAGTTGCCTATAAGTCAGACTTAAAAAAATTCCACGAACACTGAAAGGTTTTATTTATATGTGATACACTAAAAATAATGAAAAAAACAAACAAAGAACATTTAGACTACAAGAGGGAATTGTGACTACCAGAAGTGTAGGGGGAAGAAGATAGGGTAGATATGGTAAAGGGTATCAATTGTATACTGAAGTATATAATTGAAACAATTTTAAAAATATTGTGGATTTCTAATGACTCATGAAATTTATATAACACTCCTTTCTAGCTGTATTGAGAGCTTTCTTTCCTTTACTATTTCTTTTCTTTTACCATGTCTTCTGAAATTGGGATCTAGGAATACAATATTGTTTTCCTCCCTCTCTCTCTCTCTCTCTCTGTGTGTATATATATATATATATATATATATATATATATATATATATATATATATATATATATATATATATATATACTCTACTAGCTAGCTCCTGTTATTTTTTCCCCACAATACAAATTCATCTCTGGCCCCAATTTTGCAGCTGTCTTTCCTCAGACTATATTCTTCACTGTTCATGCTTGTCGTTTGCTGAAATTCACCATGTCAAGGGAGGAAATACTTCCAGATTGAGTATCTCTAAGCCCTGCTGGCCTCCAGCTGTTCTTGCAGTTTATAACTTTATTTCATTTTCCCTTCTTAATTCATTCTGGTTGTTTTTCAAGGGCAAAGGTTTTTCAGGCTTGAGTCTTTAGAGCTTGTGATGTAAGTTATATGTAGAGGGAGAGGGTGAAAAATGTCATAGAGACAAAACTCAAAAGAGCCTTAGTGACTGATCAGAAGTGCTTAGCTTTTCCTTGTTTCTATTGTTTAAATCTTTGTGAAATATTTCTTTTAACAGTGTTCCTTGACAAAAGAGAAAAAGTCCAGAAAATGATTTCTTTAAAGAAAACAATCCCATTGATGCCAGGAGTAAGATTGATGAAATAAGGAGCCTACTGGCATTAAAGGACAGCCTTCCACTGAATGATATTCATTATATATGACACACATAAATGGCTGAATGCACTAGAACTCCAAACACAAAAATAACTCTGTTTGAATGGATGAGAAAACTAAGACACAGAGAAGTTAAGTGACTTTTTCAAGGTCAAATAAGGACATAGTTGTCACCAGAAGCTAAATAAAGTTATATTGGCAAATCTGGCTTCTATTCAGTGATCCTGGTGCATACCAATTTTCTTACCATTATAGTTCCTAGCATGTAAATAAATGTTTCTGTTTCTCACAATCTAAACCCATTCCCACATCATAGTCATATTCTAGTTTATTTTTTTAATTTTGTATAAGTATTCTTGGTTTAATCTCTGAGTTTACCCATATGAAGAAGAACTTTCAGACATACCACTTTGTTGGGCTGTGAAGACATTATAATATTGTCAAAGCAAATTAGCAAAGCAAATCTAATACAATAGTTGTAACTACTGTGGATTTTATGAATCAATACAATCTAGTTTCAAAAATATATTGATATATTATAATTTTTTTTTGCTTTTAGGTTTTTTTTTTTTTTTCAGGCCACACCTGATGACACTCAGTTGTTACTCCTGACTCTGGGTGCAGAAATCACTCCTAACAGGCTTGGGGAACCATATGGGATGCCGGAGATTGAACCTGGTTGTCAAGTGCAAGGCAAATGCCCTATCCACTTTGTCATCACTTCAGTCCCTCTAATTTACTTATAAAATAATATTTTGCTGTATTAAAGTTTGCTGTAGAAAAAGAACAGTGTGTTTATATATGTGTGTTGTTTGTTTTTATATAAAGGAATAATGTCACTTGGTCATACATAGTGACAGTTTCAAATATATAGAATGGGCTAGCAGACTTAAAACCAAGCCTTGACGCCCAGAACCTTGAATCAAGGATACAGTTCCAATCTGAAGAACAGTAGCCTAGAGATCTAGGAAACTCGGTGTTACAAATGAAACTCTGCAGAAGTACTTATTTTTATTATAGAAAGATGTTCTTTTTATTTTTTTCAGGCCCTCAGCATATTTGATGAGGCCTGCTCACATAACGGAAAGCAATCAGCTTATTTAAATCATTCTGATTTAAATGTTAATCTCACTTAAAAACACTCTCCAAGTTGACACAAAAATTTAATGGTCACATCTACTTTCTATTACATCTATTTCTAAGATCATATCAAACAGTTCTGGTATCATAAAAGTGAAAGTGATTCAACAATTATCCCCTGTGATGCATTTCAATTTATTTCCTACCTAGTCCCAATGATTCTTTAACTTCTCCTATCAAGAACTGTTCTGGAGGCAAAAGCGACTAATATGGTGCCTTAGACAATGTAAACTGCAATCTCTTTCTAGCATTGGCTTTAAGGTTTCTGACACTAACCAGGGGTTTAATACTTCTACCTGTGGGTAAGTAATTGCTTTGGAGTGAGTCAGAATGCTCTATAGGGTTGAAAATTCTATGAATGCTCATTAAATTTTATATAACTAGTTTCAATAATGAAGAGATTTCCCATCATTGTTACCACATGATAAGATTAGCCATTAAGTAATTCCTTACTCTGCTCTTCACCTTTATTGGAAAGTGAGAACAGTTAAAGTTATAACTGTATCAGTTATAACAAAAATGTTACAAGGAATAATCAAGCTAATTCATGATCAATAAATCTTTTAACTCATAAAGGAGTTCTATAATAAAATTCTCATGTGTCTATTGGCACTGAAAAGAAATTGGGGTTATATAATGGAGTTCTTCATTTTTTCAGAGGACAAAAAACAAATCCACTGATCAAAGTTTGGTTTATACAATGGCCATAAAGGTATGATATATATTTTCATCAGCTTGTGTCATTCACTGTGGAGATGAAACACTGTTCTTGATATCATAAATAAAGATATAAAACTGGTAATATGTAGGCCTAATAACACTTTCATTCTACCAAATAATGACTTGAGGATAATTTTCTTTTGGGCTGTATAAATAATTTGTCACTATTTTTTTAATAATGCAATTCAAGATACTATCTGTATCTGAGTACTTCTAGAAAAATTAAAATTTCTCTATTCCATATTGCTGAAAGACAACAGCATATTTTAATTTAATTGATATATAGAAGTATATAATTTGGGATTCAACTATAATGTTATATCATATCCAATAACAAATACATCACTGAATGATGCATCTACTTTCAAATTATGTTTGGCAATGTATGGGGAAATGATAATATAAAGTATCAAACATTCTATTTGCCCTGTGGTACAGTTTGACTTCAATTTTAAGCAAGTGAATAAAATAAAACGAGAGCTACTAATGCCTGAAGCACCATGAGCCAACATATGTACAAATAACTGATTATCTGAATACAGTATTATTTTTGCATTGCTTTTGATAATCCTTTTAAATTAGCCTTAACTTTAACATTTTCTAATGTTGCCTTAACATTGCTTTTATGTCATAATCATGTATTATATAATGAGAGATCATCTTAAGAAACAAAGTTGAAGTAGGTTTAAAAACACCTACTTTGAAGAAGTTAGAATTATACTAGGTCTAGTATAGGTACCATTTCTTATTCCTCTAGGTTATTCCATTTTTAAATATAAGCAAAACTCTGTTTAGAAGCTTAAAGGTGCTGCTCAATTTACATTGATTTGGAGCCGTTTCAGGATATAGAATATTGCTAGTAAGCATTTTTTCAACAACTCTACTAACATAATGGTTATAGAATATAAAGCAATTGTATTTGACTTCAGTAATATGAATAGATGACTTCAGTAATATATATTGTTTTGCTTAGGTAGATGCATAGAAATTTAAATAAATATTGCTTTTAATTCTTTAGGAATTACCTAACTCCTCTCTATTGTCAGAGATTTGCATATAAATAGTAGCCATTTAAATTGCATATGCATAGATTTAAGCACAGATAACTAAGTTCAAAGTCCATAACAAACCATCATAAATTAAATATCTGAATTCTAGTGTTGCATCTAGTTCAGGGGTTTTCAAACATTTTAAACAGGGTCTCCATTGAAAGGCAGGACTATAGGTTAAAAACACACTATGAAAAATAGTGGCCTGCAGGTGGTAGATGAGGACTCCTGAGGAGACTAAGAGGAGGAGTGGAGAGGCAGAGAGAAAGAGGAGAGTCAGAGTGTGGTGCATATCCCACACACATGTACTGTGACCCCGGATGAGTTGGCTGCTAAGCAAGACAGGCAGCAGTGGCAAAACAAACAAACAAACAAACAAACAAACAAACACCCAGCAGCCCAGATAATTGTCATTGGCAGGCTGCATGTGGCCCACAGATCATAGTTTGAGGACCCCTGATCTAATTCTATGTTATTGTGTATCAAAACTCAGACAATAGTGGTCATAGTGATAAAGTTGATCCCAACCAAAACATTCTTCAAGTAACAAAAAGTAAATTAGAAAATGTTTTTTTTATCTCATCTTCACTCATTCTCCATTATCTCCATGAAATGCACATTTGATATCTTTTCCCACTAATTAAAACCATTATAGTCTCACAGTGCTTTCTTTTTTTTTTTTTTTTTTTTTTTTTTTTTTGGTTTTTGGGTCACACCTGGCAGTGCTCAGGGGTTATTCCTGGCTCCAGGCTCAGAAATTGCTCCTGGCAGGCACAGGGGACCATATGGGGCGCCGGGATTCGAACCGATGACCTCCTGCATGAAAGGCAAACGCCTTACCTCCATGCTATCTCTCCGGCCCCTCACAGTGCTTTCTTAATAAGTTTAAAATTCTACTTTCAGCAATATGAAGCATCTGCTAATAGGCATGAAGAAATGCCTTGTATTTATGGAAATGCATTGTAGTGGAAGATTTTAATACTTTACTTTTGTCATTGGACATATTGATTGGGCAGAATATCAACTAGGAAACAATTACTATAAATAATACACTATTAAAATAGACACATGAGACAATTTATCCTCCCACCCAAAATCAAATATATACTTTTCTCATCATTACATGATTATTATTTATGACAGAGCACATGCTGAGGTTCAATTAGAATATCATAAAGTTGAAAATTAAAAATCATATATTTTAGATAAAATTTCCATGAAGGTAGAAATTAACTGTGAAAAAGTTAGGGTAAACTCACTTAGAAATTGAAAACATGCTATTAATAACTATTAGGTCAAAGAGGAGTTCAAAAGTGAATTTAAAATATTTATTGAAACATAAGAATAAGAACAAATACTATCAGGACCTATGTAAAAGAAAAAGCAGTATTAATGGAGAAATGTATAACAATAAAGGCTTATATCAGGAAATAAGAAAAGAGCCAAGATAATCTAAATTCAAAGCTTCAGAAACTAGGAAAAGACCAACAAATGAACCCTTAATAAGTAAAATGAATAAAATAAAAAAAATTGGATCAGATGTAAACAATATAAAAGTCAAGAAAATAATTTAAAGTAAATTCAATTAGGTGTTTATTTTAAATAAAAATAAACAATATTGACATAATATTAGAAAGAATCAAGGGGAAAAATTTAATCAGAGAATAAAAGGGAGAAATTACAACAGACAACTAAGAAATGTAAACTATCATAAGGTTACAATGAACAAGAAGTGGATCAAACACTCCTGAAATTCATTTGGAACAATAAAACAACAGTAACAAATAGTGAAAGCAAGTCTTAGTTAAAAGAAGATGGGGGGGGCATTACTTCCCCCAACTTTAAATTGTACTACAATGCAATGGCCATTAAAACAGCATCATATTTAATAAAGAAGACCCTGAGATCAGTGGAATAGATGAGTATTCAGAGAATGTTCCCTAGACATACACTCAATTAATCTTTAATAAAGGGTCAAGAAATACAAAATGGAGCAAGGAAAGCCTCCTCAACAAGTGGTTCTGGGACAACTGGTCAGCCACATGCAAAAAAGTGAACTTGGATCTCCATCTAACACCATGAAAAAATGTCAAATCCAAATGGTTTAAACACTTGATATCATACCCAGAACTATAAGGTATATAGAAGAACAAGCAGGTAAAACACTCCATGACATTGGGACTAAAGGCATCTTCAAGGAGAAAACAGCACTGTCCAAACACGTGAAAGCAGAGAAAACAATGGGACTATATTAAACTGAGAAGCTTCTGCACCTGAAAGGAAATAGTGAATAGGATACAAAGGCCATGCTCAGAATGGGATAAACTATTCACCTAATACCTATCAGTTAAGGGGCTAGTATTTAAGACACACAAGGTACTGATGGAATTTAACAAGAAAAAATCCTTTAACCCCATTAAAAAATGGGGAGAAGAAATGAATAGACAATTCCTCAAAGAAGAACTACAAATGTCCAAAAGACAAGTGAAATAATGCTCCATTTTACTAATCACAAGAAGATGCAAATCAAAACAACAATGACATACCATCTCATGCCATAGAGACTGGGACACATCACAAAGAGTAAGAACAATCAGCACTGGCAGGAATGTGGGAGAAAGGAACAATCATTCACTGCTGATGGGAATGCTGTCTAGTCCAGCTCTTATGAAAAACAATTCGGAGATTCCTCAAAAAACTAGAACTTGAACTCCCATATAATCCAGCTATACCACTCCTAGGAATGTACCCTATGAACACACACACACACACACACACACACACACACAAAGCAATACAAAAATGCCTTCTGTACACCTATGTTTATTGCATGCTATTTACAATAGTCAGAATCTGGAAACAACCTGACAACAAATGAGTAGCTAAAGAAATGATGGCATATATACACAATGAAATACTATGCAGCCTTCGGGAAAATGAAGTCATAAAAATTTTCTATACATCTATTGACATGGAAACTATTATGGTGAGTAAAATCAGTCAAAAGGAGAGAGATAGACACAGAATAGTCTCACTTACCTATGGGAATTAAGAAAAATAAAAGACATTACTGTAATAATACAAAAAGATAATAGAGATAAAGACTGGAAGGACCATCATACAGTATGAAGCTTACCCCAAAGAGTGGTAAAGTTAGAAAAATAAACTGGCAATATAATGACAATGGTAATGAGAGAGAGAAATAGAATGCCTGTCTTAAATACAGATGGGATAGGGGAGGAGAAAGATGAAGAGCATTGGTGGTGGGAAGGTTGCACTGGTGAAGGAGGGTGTCCTTTTTTAAAACTAAAATGCAACACCAAACATATTTGTAATTGTGATGCTTAAATAAAGATATTAATTAAAAAATAAAAAATACCATATGTGGTGCCCATATGGTTAACTACATGTAAGGCAAGCTCCTTTCTCAGCGTACTGTACATGAAAAAGACTATTTTATAAAAAAAAAAAGAAAAGAAAAGAAAACTGTTATGAGGTTACAATGAACAAATACAAACCATTAAACTGGAGAACTTAGAATAAATTAATGCATTACTATAATCTTTAAACCTACATGACTGAATCAAAAGGGAGTAGAAAACCTTAACAGACTAATTGAAACAGTAATTAAGAATCGTCCCAAGAACAAATTGTTGGAGTAAGTCCCAAGTACTCCTAACTCTATGCTCCGGGGTTCATTCCTAGTGGGCTTGGGATATAGTATGGAATGTTGAGGATCGAACCAGATTGGCTACATGCATGGCAAGCTCCCTATCAGCTGTACTATCCATCTGACCCTCTACTAAGCCTTTAAAAAGACATACCACCATATTATTCAAGCTATGCTAAAATATCAAAGGAACATCCTAACAGTTTCTGTGAATTCAGCATTTTCCTACAACAGAGAGCAGACCAAGATTACTAAAAAATATAAAATTCATGTTATTATCTAATGAATATTAATGTAAAAATTATTTTTAAAAACTTAACAAACTGAAAAACTGTAAAAAGTTTCTACTTGAATGATCAAGTAAGATTCATTCCAGGATGGTTCAGTATATGCAAATTAATTAATGAAATACATCATATGTATAAAACAAAGATAAAAATCAACAAAACAATAATCACAAAAGAAAGAAAAAGAAGAAAAAGAAAAAAAGGAAGGAGGACTGGTGTGGCAAGGTTTTGTGCTTTTCTTTTATCTTTTTTCGTATAGGCACAATAAGTATTGGGGAAATTAGAAAGGAAATTCCCTTGGCCTAAAAGATACAGGGTTTCTCCATTCTTAAAGCATATTGTTATGGAACAACTACAGGCTCCGTACACATTCATGTTCACACCCCAAGGTCTTTTTATGGTTCCAGGAAACGTTCCACTCAGTTGTAGATGATAAAATCATGCTTTTGTAGCTAGAGATCATGGTATTTGAGTAGGTCATAGGAATAAAGCTAGGGTACTGTGTACCTTAAATATTACTGTAAAAGATTTTTAATTCACTTCAATCACAATAAAAATTATTTAAAAAAAGAAAGATAAAAAATCATATCAGTAGGTAGAAAGATTTT
Organism: Suncus etruscus; assembly: GCF_024139225.1. Taxonomy (NCBI): domain Eukaryota; kingdom Metazoa; phylum Chordata; class Mammalia; order Eulipotyphla; family Soricidae; genus Suncus; species Suncus etruscus. The sequence goes on from NC_064857.1 coordinate 43,320,862, forward strand.
GATAAGATTCAACACATTCCTAAGTGAAACCTTCAACAAAATCAAGATAGAAGGAATGACACCAAGAGAATTATAACTACATATAAGATATCTACATTCAACATTACACTTAACAGTGAAAAACCAAAAATCTGCCAGGTCTCTGTGCAGATTTCCAATCTACCTACTGGTATAATTGTAGTCACCTGAGCATCCTTCCTTGTCAACCTCTAGTCTTGCTCTTCCTATAGGTCCATCAATTTACCTCAACCTTGACTTTGACTTGAGCAAGCAGACTGGCCTTCCTAATTTCTTCACCCTGCACCATCTTTGAATCCAGACCCACTCTCTCCTCACTGTTACTCTATTGGTTTTATTACAGTGGCTAACCAACACCACTTTTTGAAGAGGCTTTCCTTGCTCCATTTTGGATTTCTTGCCCCTTTGTCAAAAATTAGATAATTTTATGTCTGAGGAACATTCTCTGAATACTCAAGCCTATTCCACTAATTTGAGAATCTGAATAAATACCATGCTGTTTTGATAACTATTGCTTTATAATACAATTTAAAATTGGGGAAAGTAATGCTCCCATATTCTTTTTCCCAAGGATTGATTTAGCTTTTTGTGGGTGTTTATTGTTCCAAATAAATTTCAGTAGTGTTTTATCCACTTCTTTGAAGAATGCCACAGGTATCTTTAGAGGTATTGCATAAATCTGTACAATATTGTGGGGAGTATTGCCATTTTAATGTTAATCCTGCCAATCCTGTGTTTCCATTCCCCTGTGTCCTCTCTTATTTCTTGAAGCAGGCTTTAGTTGTTTTCTTTGTATAGGTCCTTCAGGTCTTTAGTTAAATTGACTCCAAGACACTAATGTGAATTGGGTTGTTTGTTAATGTCCATTTCTTCTCTATTATTATTGGTGAAGAAGGCCAATGACTTTTGCACATTAATTTTGTAGCCTGCCACTTTGCTATATGAATCTATTGTTTCTAGAAACTTTTTGGTTGTGTCTTTAGGGTTTTTTTTTATAGTATCATGTCATCTGCAAATGTGAGGGCTTGACTACTTCCTTTCCTATCTGGATTTTCTTGATATCTTTTCCTTGCCTAATTGCTATAGCAAGTACTTCCAGTACTATGTTGAATAGGAGTGGTGAGAGAGGACAGCCTTGTCTTGTACCAGATTTTAGAGGAAAGGCTTTTAGTTTTTCTCCATTGAGGATAATATTTGCCATTGGTTTGTGGTAGATGACCTTATCTATATTGAAAAAAGTTCCTTTCATTTCCACCTTGATGACAGTTTTTATCAAGAATGTATGTTGGAACTTATCAAATGCTTTCTCTGCATCTGTTGATATGATGATATCAGTTCTACTTCCTCTTCTCCCAGGCTCTATTCTACTGTGTCACATGTACCACCGCTGTACTCTATCTCACTCAAACTCACCTCTACAATCAGCTTCAAAGCACCTTGACATAAAAAATAAATAGTATATGATTTTCATTTATATTTTTCTAGCATTAGAAAGTACTAAGAATGAAGCATTAGTGAATAACTGATGAATTACTCCTTGTCAGAAAAATTAACCAACTTGAACTTAATTTGCATAAATCTTTGCATTTCTAATTTAAGTACTAATTTAGTTCAATAATTCCACTCTAATGTAAGAACTAGAAAATATAGATGATACCAATTTTTGTCTGCCTAGAATATGGTAACATTAAGAAAGAGAAAAATTAATATCATAAAATATTAATCATATTTTACCTATATAAAAATCAACAAATTTTCCTAAGAAAACTTAAAATATAAGTATTGCATTACTTAAGACTTAAAATATAAGTATTGCATTACTTAAGACTTAAAATATAAGTATTGCATTACTTTTGAAGGGAAAAGCAGGGACCTGAGTGATAGCATAGTGGCTAGATGTTTGTTTTGCATGTGGCTGATCGAGATTTGATCCCAACATCCCAAATGGTCTCAAAGCACCACCAAGGATAATTCTTGCATGCAAAGCCAGGAGTTAACATTGATTATCTCTGGTATAGCCAAAATATAAATAAACAAACAATCACAATATTTAAAAAAGTGTAAATAATAGATCATTTATTCATAATTATAAATGAAATTAAATTGGAAGAAAAATAAAATTGTGTCCTCACAATTTGACATAAAATGACAGTTTGGAAAATAGGTAGAAACTTATACAAGTGTTATAACCAACAAATGAAAAAATGTGACGAGTCAAGGCACATATCATTTTGTTTGTTTGTTAGTTTCTGGGCCATACCCAGCTTTGATCAGGACTCACTACTTGCTCTGTACTCAGGGATTACTTCTGTTGGGTTTGAGAGACCATATGGGTCTTCAGGGATCAGACCTTGGTCAGTTACAGGCAAGTCAAGCACCCTAACTGTTACAAGTGACCTGTACCACATAAAATAATGAGGAAAATGTTGACAATTTTGGATGAGAAATCATTTCATTAAATTTTGCAGTTTTACATGATCACCATGAAATAATGCAAACATATTCAGAAATGAGTTAATATAGGAAACCATCAAAAACGTATAGTCAGAGACGGCCAGAGACCAAACCCTGTTATGGAATTCTGCAGGACAAGCTACTCTGTGTGGCCTGAATGAGTAACCTAAGGCATTAGCTATTAACTAGCCCAAGAGCTCAAAGAAATGCCGCAGCATTCTACCAGCCACACATTCCAGGAAGCTTGAGACATCTTTGATGCTTTACTATCTTAAGGTGAAAATGGTTCCTGTGTAAAGATAGCATACAAAGTTTATTCCCAGAATGCTCCCTGTGGCGATTGTCTGTAATGATGGCTGTTCCATTCTGTTTCCCCTCAACCCTATTTTAATTGTGCTTAAAAGAGTCTGTACCCTTCAATAAAGCGAGACCTTGATAAGACATTTTACTTGGTCTCCATCTCTTTTTTCCCCCCATTCTCTTTTCAGGCTGGGCCCCCTCTACACACCCACGGAATAACAGAGTCCTGCAGGACAGGACAACATATCAGTACAGGGATGGTTGAAAATGTTGAGAATATCCCTATTATTGGCGTTGAAATGAAAAATAGGGCAGAAATAAATATTTATTAGGAATATTTATTGGCAGATTTATTAGAAGTATAGTTTAGGAAATCAGCCCAGGAGAGAATTTATTGTTCAGTCCATGTCCAGTCTATGACCCTTTACCCCCTATTTTTGGTTTTTGAGTCAACCCCAAAGAGCGCTCAGGGGTTACTCCTGGATCTGCATGCAGAAATCGCTTCTGGCAGGCATGGGGGACCATATGGGATGTCGGGATTCGAACCACCGTCTGTCCTGGATCAGCTGCATGTAAGGCAAACTCCCTGCCGCTGTGCTATCTCTCCCACTTCATCTATGACCCTTCTATCCTAAAATTGTATTTTTACTAATGTACTTCCTTTTCTTCTTGTAGCCTAATAGGTAATATGGCTCCTTTGATAACATCAGTACACCATCTTCCAAACTGCTGATTTGCTGTCAATAAAGTTGGTTCTTGTCCCATCAAAGATAGATTGACCCTGAATGGAAGTGGAATTGCAATTTTGTGGTTACAATAACTCACCAACAGTCTCTAATAAATACAAGAATGCATAGATCAGTCCTGTGGAAGAAGTAAAAGGTTTTTCCATTTGACCTCAATTTGCAATAAATGGAAGTAGATTTCTCTTTATAGAAAGATCACTATTTCACACCTTGTTCAGCATAGATACAAAATTTTAAGTGCTCCTCATCATCTATTTTCTGACATATTTAGAATTACATATAATCAAAATTGTAAGCCTATAATTTTAATAAAATAATGATTTATTATATATTGGGCTATATAGTAAATATAAAAGTGAAGAAGCCAAGAAAAGTGAAGAAGCAAGGAAAAGTGAAGAAGCAAGGAAAATAATAACTATTTAAAGAAAAGCATATAGTAATTATATGTAGTCAAGAATTTATTTTCAAAATATAGTTAAAGAATCAACACATGCATCTGATTATCTCAAAGTTCTATTCTCTAGGCTGTTCATGTTCTTTTTCTGTATAAATATTTTCACTCTCACGGTTCTTATTATACAAACAATCTGACTACTTCTATACTGACACTGTCACAAAAATAGCCAGTTGAGGGTCAATAGGAAATGAACTGCAGTTCTGGTTTTATCTCAACAGAAAAGATATGTTTATGATATCTAAGAAGGAAATCATATTTTTCTTGACATAGCTAGACATTGTGATGGTAAATCTTTTCTCTGGTACTTAATATCAAGATAATGTTAATTCAAAATTATGAGAGAAATTGACTAGGTATCTAAAATCTAAACCAACATATTTTTCAAACTGAAATCCACTGTTTTTTTATTTTTTAATTTAATTTTTATTTTAATCATAGTGGCTTACATATTATTGACAATAATATTTTAGGTACATATTTACATAAAATCAGGGGGGATTCCCATCACCGATTTGTCCTTCCTACACCTCCGTTTTCATCTTACCTCACATATCCTCCTCCCTCACCCCCAGGGGCTGCTAGAATATGTGGTCCCCTCTGTACCTAGCTTACTACTTAGTAGTCTTGCACTTGTTTGTCCCTTATATCCCCCTCTAACTGGAAGGCAGGACTAGCTAGTTCAAGTTACATGGTTTTGTTTGAAGAAGAGAAAAGTAATAAACTGGGGTAAAAGTCTAATGCGCCAAAAATGGGTGGAATCCTTCTAGAGGCTCTCATCATCGGTTTGAGAGACGAAGGAGAAAAAGAAGGTGAAGCACCCCAGCAGTACAAAAAGAAGTGTCAAATATCCAGTGAGGACTCCAACAATAATGATAAGCACCACAAAAAAAACCATGGTCTTGAGATAAGAAACATGGCAGAGCACATAAAGAAAGAAAAGAAGAGAAAAAAAATAAGTATAAATGGGGGAAACAACTTCAATAACCAAAACAAATAAATTGACAAAAAGGAGATAGGTAAATAAAAATAAAAAATAATAATAAATGAAGATAAAAAATAATATATAAAAATATTTTGTGCTTTTTGCTTTTTTTTTCCCTCCTGCACTGGCACAGTAAATATTGGGGTCATTTGAAAAGGAATTTACTTGGCCTAAGAAATATGGGGTTTCTCCACACTTGGAGTATATTGTCATGGAATTAACTATAGACTCCGTTCAGGTTCATTTACTCTCCTGGTGGTGCTTTCGTGGTGTTTGGAAGACTTCTGCTCCATCTTGGGTGATAAAATCAGACCTCTGTATCTAGAGATCTCAGTATCTGCACAGGTCCAGTAGTGGGACATATGATGAAGTCTTTCTTTGTGGTTCTAGAAGTTCTGTTCCCTCAGTGTCATTTTAATCTATCTTCTGTGGTTGGTGGTCTTGGTCTTCGCACTGATCCTAGGATGGCACCTAGGATAGCGTCTTTCATTGTGTTTCCAGAAGCCCCATTCCGTTGCAATTGTCTCTGCCAGACCTTTGGAACTGGGAATTATGGTTGTTGTGCAGGTCGTAGTTCAAACCCTAGACTAGGGCTTTTTTTATTGGTCCCAGGAAAAATACAGTCTGGTCATGGTTCTAGCAGCCAGCCATCTGTAAATCACGATCTTGGCTTTTGGACTTACCAAAGGGTGACAAGTCTTCTGATTTTGTCTTATCATTAGCCAGTAAGGTAAGATAACCTGCTCTTAGGTCAAGTTGTTCCCATTTCCTCATTGTCAGGATATCATATTAGAGCTGGCACTTGTTGGTGACCCAGCAGTATTAAGACTGTCCCGTATGGGATTTGTTTCCTGTAGCTGTTGTGAAGAACTGTGTCGTTTCTATGTCTGGGATCCAGGGTCCAAAGCTGGACAGATGGTATCTAATCACCTGAGGTCTAAGTTGGGTCTGCATGACATATTTTCTTTCTTTTTTTTTTTTTTAATTTTTATTTTTTTATTTAAACACCTTGATTACATACATGATTGTTTTTGGGTTTCAGTCATGTAAAGAACACCACCCATCACCAGTGCAACATTCCCATCACCAATGTCCAAGTCTCCCTCCTACCCACCCAACCACCGCCTGTACTCTAAACAGGCTCTCCATTTCCCTCATACATTCTCATTATAAGGAAAATTCAAAATGTAGTTATTTCTCTAACTAAACTCATCACTCTTTGTGGTGAGCTTCCTATGGTGAGCTGGAACATCCAGCTCTTTTCACTTTTGTGTCTGGAAATTATTATTGCAAGAATGTCTTTCATTTCTCTTAAAACCCATAGATGAGTGAGACCATTCTGCGTTTTTCTCTCTCTCTCTGACTTATTTCACTCAGCATAATAGATTCCGTATACATCCATGTATAGGAAAATTTCATGACTTCATCTCTCCTGACAGCTGCATAATATTCCATTGTGTATATGTACCACAGTTTCTTTAGCCATTCATCTGTTGAAGGGCATCTTGGTTGTTTCCAGAGTCTTGCTATGGTAAATAGTGCTGCAATGAATATAGGTGTAAGGAAGGGGTTTTTGTACTGTATTTTTGTGTTCCTAGGGTATATTCCTAGGAGTGGTATAGCTGGATCATATGGGAGCTCGATTTCCAGTTTTTGAAGGAATCTCCATATCGCTTTCCATAAAGGTTGAACTAGACGGCATTCCCACCAGCAGTGGATAAGAGTTCCTTTCTCTCCACATCCCCGCCAACACTGTTTGTTCTCATTCTTTGTGATGTGTGCCATTCTCTGTGGTGTGAGGTGGTATCTCATCGTTGTTTTGATTTGCATCTCCCTGATGATTAGTGATGTGGAGCATTTTTTCATGTGTCTTTTGGCCATTTGTATTTCTTCTTTGTCAAAGTGTCTGTTCATTTCTTCTCCCCATTTTTTGATGGGATTAGATGTTTTTTTCTTGTAAAGTTCTGTCAGTGCCTTGTATATTTTGGAGATTAGCCCCTTATCTGATGGGTATTGGGTGAATAGTTTCTCCCACTCAGTGGGTGGCTCTTGTATCCTGGGCACTATTTCCTTTGAGGTGCAGAAACTTCTCAGCTTAATATATTCCCATCTGTTAATCTCTGCTTTCACTTGCTTGGAGAGTGCAGTTTCCTCCTTGAAGATGCCTGTAATGTCCTGGAGTGTCTTGCCTATGTGCTGTTCTATATATCTTATGGTTTTGGGGCTGATATTGAGGTCTTTAATCCATTTGGATTTTACCTTCGTGCATGATGATAGCTGGGGGTCTACGTTCAATTTTTTGCAAGCGGCTATCCAATTGTGCCAACACCACTTGTTGAAGAGGCTTTCCCTGCTCCATTTAGGGTTTCCTGCTCCTTTATCGAAAATTAGGTGGTTGTATGTCTGGGGAACATTTTCTGAGTATTCAAGTCTATTCCACTGGTCTGAGGGCCTGTCCTTATTCCAATACCATGCTGTTTTGATAACTATTGCTTTGTAGTACAGTTTAAAGTTGGGGAAAGTAATTCCTCCCATATTCTTTTTCCCAATGATTGCTTTAGCTATTCGAGGGTGTTTATTGTTCCAAATGAATTTCAAAAGTGCCTGATCCACTTCTTTGAAGAATGTCATGGGTATCTTTAGAGGGATAGCATTAAATCTGTATAATGCCTTGGGGAGTATTGCCATTTTGATGATGTTAATCCTGCCAATCCACGAGCAGGGTATGCATTTCCATTTCCGCGTGTCCTCTCTTATTTCTTGGAGCAGAGTTTTATAGTTTTCTTTGTATAGGTCCTTCACATTTTTAGTCAAGTTGATTCCAAGATATTTGAGTTTGTGTGGCACTATTGTGAATGGGATTGTTTTCTTAATGTCCATTTCTTCCTTATTGCTATTGGTGTATAGAAAGGCCATTGATTTTTGTGTGTTAATTTTGTAGCCTGTCACCTTGCTATATGAGTCTATTGTTTCTAGAAGCTTTTTGATAGAGTCTTTAGGGTTTTCTAAGTAGAGTATCATGTCATCTGCAAACAGTGAGAGCTTGACTTCTTCCTTTCCTATCTGAATTCCCTTGATATCTTTTTCTTGCCTAATCGCTATAGCAAGTACTTCCAGTGCTATGTTGAATAGGAGTGGTGAGAGAGGACAGCCTTGTCTTGTGCCAGAATTTAGAGGGAAGGCTTTTAGTTTTTCTCCGTTGAGGATAATATTTGCCATTGGCTTGTGGTAGATGGCTTCAACTAGATTGAGAAAGGTTCCTTCCATTCCCATCTTGCTGAGAGTTTTGATCAAGAATGGGTGTTGGACCTTATCAAATGCTTTCTCTGCATCTATTGATATGATCATGTGGTTTTTATTTTTCTTGTTATTGATGTTGTGTATGATGTTGATGGATTTACGGATGTTAAACCAGCCTTGCATTCCTGGGATGAATGAGGCATTGAATCCTATTTGCCAGGATTTTGTTGAAGATCTTTGCATCTGCATTCATCAGCGATATTGGTCTGTAATTTTCTTTTTTTGTAGCATCTCTGTCTGGTTTAGGTATCAAGGTGATGTTGGCTTCATAAAAGCTATTTGGAAGTGTTTCCGTTTGTTCAATTTCATGAAAGAGTCTTGCCAGGATTGGTAGTAGTTCCTCTTGGAAAGTTTGAAAGAATTCATTAGTGAATCCATCTGGGCCTGGGCTTTTGTTTTTCGGCAGACCTTTGATTACCGTTTTGATTTCATCAATGGTGATGGGGGTGTTTAGATATGCTACATCCTCTTCCTTCAACCGTGGAAGATTATAAGAGTCCAAGAATTTATCCATTTCTTCCAGGTTCTCATTTTTAGTGGCGTAGAGTTTCTCAAAGTAGTTTCTGATTATCCTTTGAATCTCTGTCATATCAGTAGTGATCTCTCCTTTTTCATTCCTAATACGAGTTATCAAGTTTCTCTCTCTCTCTTTCTTTGTTAGGTTTGCCAGTGGTCTATCAATCTTGTTTATTTTTTCAAAGAACCAACTTCTGCTTTCGTTGATCTTTCGGATTGTTTTTTGGGTTTCCACTTCATTGATTTCTGCTCTCAGCTTTGTTATTTCCTTCTGTCTTCCTATTCTTGGGTCCTTTTGTTGAGCATTTTCTAGTTCTATTAGCTGTGTCATTAAGCTACTCAGGTAAGCTCCTTCTTCCTTCCTGATGTGTGCTTGCAAAGCTATAAATTTTCCTCTCAGTACTGCTTTTGCTGTGTCCCATAAGTTCTGATAGTTTGTGTCTTTATTGTCATTTGTTTCCAGGAACCTTTTGATTTCCTCCTTGATTTCATCTCGGACCCACTGGTTATTGAGTATGAGGCTGTTTAACTTCCAGGTGTTAATGTTTTTCTTCTGAGTCCCTTTGGAATTCACAAATAATTTCAGAGCCTTGTGGTCAGCGAAGGTAGTCTGCAAAATTTCTATCCTCTTGATATTATGGAGATATGTTTTATGTGCCAGCATGTAGTCTATCCTGGAGAATGTCCCATGTACATTGGAGAAGAATGTGTATCCAGGTTTCTGGGGTGGAGTGTCCTATATATATCCTCTAGGCCTCTTTCTTCCATTTCTCTCCTCAGGTCTAGTATATTCTTGTTGGGTTTCAGTCTGGTTGACCTATCCAGTGTTGACAAAGCCGTGTTAAGGTCCCCCACAATTATTGTGTTGTTATTGATATTATTTTTCAGATTTGTCAACAGTTGTATTAAATATTTTGCTGGCCCCTCATTTGGTGCATATATGTTTAGGAGAGTGAATTCTTCCTGCTCTATATACCCCTTGATTAATATAAAATGTCCATCTTTGTCCCTTACAACCTTCCTGAGTATAAAGTTTGCATTATCTGATATTAGTATGGCCACTCCAGCTTTTTTATGGGTGTTGTTTGCTTGGATGATTTTTCTCCAGCCTTTTATTTTGAGTCTATGTTTGTTCTGACTATTCAGGTGCGTTTCTTATAGGCAGCAGAAGGTTGGATTGAGTTTTTTGATCCATTTAGCCACTCTGTGTCTCTTGACTGGTGCATTTAGACCATTGACGTTGAGAGAAAGAATTGTCCTGGGATTTAATGCCATCTTTATATCGAAATTTGGTGTCTTTTGGTTAGTCTTGTCTTAAATTAGGTCTTTCAGTTTTTCTCTTAAGACTGGTTTTGTGTCTGTAAAGTTTCTGAGCTGCTTTTTGTCAGTGAAACCATGTATTCTTCCGTCAAACCGAAAGTGAGTTTTGCTGGGTATAGTATTCTGGGTGAAGCATTCATTTCATTCAGTCTTGTCACAATATCCCACCACTGCTTTCTGGCATTGAGTGTTTCTGGTGACAGGTCTGCTGTAAATCTCAAGGATGCTTGCTTGAATGTAATTTCCCCTTTTGATCTTGCTGTTTTCAGAATTCTGTCTCTATCTGTGGGATTTGTCATTGTGACTAGGATGTGTCTTGGGGTGGTTTTTCTGGGGTCTCTTTTGGTTGGTACTCTTCGAGCATGCAGGATTTGATCACCTATATTCTTTAGCTCTGGAAGTTTCTCTTTAATGATGTTCTTGACCATTGATTCTTCCTGGGAATTTTCTTCCTGGGTCTCTGGGACGCCAATGATTCTTAAGTTGTTTCTGTTGATCTTATCATAGACTTCTATTTTCATCTGTTCCCATTCTTTGACTAATTTTTCCGTTGTCTGCTCATTTGCTTTAAGTTTTTTGTCCAATCTCTCCTGCTGTATGGAATTGTTATGTATCTCATCTTCCACAGCACCAAGTCTATTCTCAGCTTCTGATACCCTGTCCCTGAGCTTATCCATTTTGTCATTCACTTCGTTTACTGACTTTTTCAGTCCTGTTAGTTGACATGTTATTTCAGTTTGGAGTTTTGTCATTTCTGCCTTCATATTTTCTTGGTTCTTATTAGTGTTCTGTTCAACTCGATCCATGGTTTCTTGGAGTCTGTTGAGCACCTTCCATATTGCTAGTCTAAAGTCCTTATCTGAGAGGTTGATTAGTTATTCAGTCATTATCTGGTCCTCAGAATTGTCATCTTCATTCTCTATGTCTGATGCTGGCCTGCGTTGTTTCCCCATTGTCACACTTGTATTGTGGGTTTTTCTACGTGTTGTAGTGGTATTCATTGTCTATATGATGTAGGCAGCACACTCCTCTGGCTCCTCCCTTTCTGGATGGGCTGGCTTGCCTCTAAGGGAGGGGAGTCCTCCGTGGATGAAGCCTCACACTGGGTCAAATCTTAGGCCCGAGCATGCAACAGAGAAGACAGTCCAGAGAGAAATGCTTGCTTCTCTGATATAGCACAGTTCTTATTGTGATTTTTTCTTATTGTTGCAATGGTGTTCTTTTCTTAGAAGGAGCGCACGGCCGCGTAGCGAAGCGGAGCGGCCGTGCTCTGATGGAGCCTCTTTTGCTCCAATCCCAAGAGTTTCACACAAGAGGACAGTAGACAGATATTTACAGTTCACACTCACAGTTGGGCCCCTCTGCGCAGGCTTAGATTCGTGTCTTTTCCCCGCCTGATGTCCCAAGCAGGGAATCCAGCTTCTGCAGCAGTCTGCCGGCCGGTTTTTATGTTCTGAATCCCGCCCTGGAAAATCGACATATTTTCAAGGTAGGAGATATTCCTGTATTGTAAACATTATGAGTTCCTATCCCTAGTAGATAAGAGCTCTTTTTTATAGGTTAGATTTCTCCTTTTTTTAGTGTGCCTTTGAAGGAAGAAATGGTGCTACATTATATTGTCGGTGCATTTGGGGGTGGACAGAGAAGAAAACAGAAACAGGTCACACACCCAAAAAAGATAAAAATAGGATAAAAATATATGTGATCACATATGTATATGTAGAACAAACATTTTTTAAAAAATGAATTAACAAAGTATTTAAAGGAACAAAGTGATGCAAATGACTACCTTACTTTTGGGGAAAAGCAGGTAAAGAGGTGGTGTAATACAGGTCCTATACTTATGCTGGAAGTACAGGTTCTCCCATTGTCTTTTGGGCTTTTCTTGTGGTATGTGGGTTCTCAGACACGTTTCCATCTCACCCCCTGACCTTCTTGAGATTGGCAAAAGATTTGCAGCAGGGAGGTCTTGGAAGAGTTCTTACATTGGGGATACTTTTGGAGCTAAGTCCAGTTTTCAAGTAACAGTCCACATTAGGGGGAGTTGGTAGGGAGGGCCGTGCAGCATGAGTTCGCAGGGGAGTTGGCTGCCTTTTCTTGCAGGGGACAAGGTGTGGGTTTGACTGGGTGTCCCTTCGCTTGGGTGCTGGGTACTGGTTTGTTGGGGTAGGAGGTCAGTCTTGATGCCTAATGGATTAAGGACTGAGGGTGAAGAGTTTTAATATGGTGGGAGGTCTGGATGAGATTGAGGGGTGACGGGATAGTTGGATTTCCAAAGGGGGGAAAGGGGAAAGTATATGGAAGGGGTAGGAAGAAAGAAAAGAGAAAATACATTAGAAAGAAAGGGAGAAGAGAAAAGAAAAGGAAAGAGAAGTAAAAAAGAAAGTAGTGAGAAGAGAGGAGAAAATAGCAAGGGAATGCTAGTTTGCTTGAATATGTTCGATGAGTAGGCCTGTAGTTTAAGTCTGTATGTCACAGTTGCTGCTTCAGTGGTCTGACTGGTCACGTACTTCAATTCCTAAAAGAAGGTATAACTTAGAGATAAAGTATATGTTAAAGAGTTTTCTCGGGACATTCTTGTAGTGCAAGCTGGGTATGGTATCTCGTGTGACTGAGCCCCGGGCTGCCATCTTAGTTTGTCCACCCTTTGTATCCAAGAATGCCTGTGGACAGAAAAGCTGAGAGGTTATTTTAAATATAGTAAGATAAAGGCATTAAAACATAGTGCTATGGGATGTTTCCATTGAAGTCAGCGATTTCCCATGATATTCTTTACCTGTGATCCTGTATACAACCTATAAGGGATTATTATGGGCCTTTGTTGTAGAAGGCTGATTACATACCTGTTTTCTCAAATCTGCTGTTTTTGGTGTTGCTGGTTTCTTTGTGGTATAATGTGTAGTCAAGAGTTTGTGTTGTTCCTTTTTCATGTACTTTGGGCACTGCTCCCGAGTATATGTAGACTATTACAGTGTTTGGAGTTTCTACCCTGTTAAACCCTGTTATTTGATTGTTGAGTATTAGTTGTGTATAAGATGTATGTTTTGGTGCTTCATAATAGTGCTATCATTCTGTGTTTATCTTTTGTCTTCTGACTTACTTCACTTAACAAAACATGTTCTAGGTCCATCCACATTGCTGCAAAGTCTGTGATTGTATCATTTCTGACTGCCATGTAGTATTTCATTGTGTATAGATACCACATCTTAATGATCCATTCATCTGTTGTTGGACATCAAGGTTGGTTCCAAGACTTTGCTATTACACTGAGTGCTGCGATAAATAGTGGAGTGCTCACTTATTTTGGAATGAATGTCCTTCCAACTTGGGGGTATATACGTAGTAGAGCAATTGATAGGTCAAATGGCAGCTCAATTCTGAGTTCTTTGAGCACTCTCCAGACTGTTCTCCATAGGTGTTGGACTAGGGGGCATTCCCACCAGCAGTGGATGAGAGTGCCTTTCATACCGCATCCCTTCCAACAGAGATTGTTCCCATTATTTTTGATGTGAGCCATCGTCACTGGTTTAAGGTGATATCTTATTGTTGTCTTGATTTGGATCTCCCTGATTATGAGTGAGGGTGAGCATGTTTTCATGTGTTTGCTGGCCATCCTTCTGTCTTCCTCAGAGAACTGTCTATTCATTTCATCTTCCCATTTTTTATGGCTTTATTTGGTTTTGGAGGGCTCAGCTTTCTGAGTGTTATGTATGTTCTAGATATCAGCACTTTATCTGATATGTCGAGTGAAAAGTTTTTTTCCCATTCTGTTAACTGTGTAATTCGTCTCTGAGTAGGTCATTTATGATCGGCTTTGTTTGCACAAATAGTTCAAGTTTGTTCTTGTTTGAGAATATTTTTAGTCTGCCCTCCCATATGAATGATAGTTTTGCTGGCTATTGGACCCTAGGTTGGAAATTTCTTTCATTCAGTCGTTTGAATATGTCATTCCACTGTCTTCTTGCTTGTATTATTTCAAATGAGAGATCTGGTTTGATTCTTATGCCCCTTTCTTTGTACTTGAAGTTTTCTTTCTCCCTTATTGCTTTAAGGAGTTCATATTTCTCTTTGTTTTTTGCCATTTGGATTACTATATGTCTTGGTGTTGGTTTATTAGGGTCTATTTTATTAGGGATTCTCTTTACTTCCTGGATTTGCACTGAAGTTTCTTTCCAGAAGGTGAGAAAGTTCTATGCTATCATTTCACTTGACTACTTGTTTTTCCTTTCTCCCTATTTCCTCCCCTTCTGGTATACCCACAATTCTTATATATATATATATATATATATATATATATATATATATATATATATATATATATATTGTCCTTGTTCATTAGATACTGGACTTTTCCTTCCAGTGCCTTGCCTTTTATTTCTTTGTTGGTTTCTTGGTCATTTTTTGTTTGCAGTTTTCCTTCGAGCTCTTCAATGTGCTTCTCCAACTCTGTGTTTCTATCGTAAGGCTTGTTACTTTGTCTTTTAATTCCTTTAATTCTTTTTGTATGGAATCTCTCATGTTCTTTAACATTTCTTCTTTAATTTGGCTGATTTGTTTATCCGTAGATTTCTTATACTTGGTAGCTAGCGTTTCTTTCATTTCTTTTATCACTTCTTGCATTTCCTTCTTCATGGCTGCTTTTAGGTCTCCTTCCCATGGATCTGTGCATTTTGCTGGACTTGGAAACTTGCTAGGGTTTGTCTTTGTATCTCCAGATATTAGGGTTCTCCTTGATTTACCCATATTTCTTTGCTTTTATTGGTGCGGTTTGGAGTGCTGTGCTTTCTAAATTCAGCCTGCTTTGGTCCCCTGTGGCATAGGGATGGGTCCCCTCCCTGAGCGTGGTTCTAGAGGGGGTTGTTGGGTGAGCTCGCTGAGGATTGGCTCCTCCTGTGCTCTTTATGTGGCCTGATCTGTTGTTTTTCCCTTTTATTGTCAGCTAGTGCAGGTTCTTTCCTGACCACAATGGTGGAGGGCGCTGTTGAGCCTAACTCCTTCGCCCCCACTCTGCTACCTGGAAGTCAGCCTTCCTTCAGTGGGTCTGGTCAATTTCCTTCTCATTATTCCTGTTAGCCGGTGCAGTTCAGCTCCTGGCCACAATGGTTGTGAGCGCTGTTGAGCCTAGCTCTCTGTCCTCCCTCTCCTAATTGGGAGTCAATGAAGCTCTGCCCCCTCCGAGCCTCAGCAGAAGAAATTCCGTAGCCAAACCCACCCGGTAGCTGCCCTCAGCCCTTGGGGAGTCACAGGTCCACTCCGGGGCTCCAGGTGCTCCAGGTTACCCAAAGGTCCAGGTGGCAGGCCCAAGCTCACCCAGTCTATTGGTCCCAGCCTGTTGCAGTGGAGCAGAGTGGGTCTGGCACAGGTGTATCTGACCAGCTAATTGCCAGGGAACTGCACTCCCCTGTCTAAGCTTGGGTCGGGTGGGGTGATCTCTGGAGACAGGAGAGTGAGACGGCAGGTGAGGGGTCTCTGTGCACCCATGTGGAGCAGCCCCAGGGGAATGCAGTCACCCTGGTACCAGCTCATGGGGTGGTGGATGCAGGGGTCTCTGCACACCCAGGTGGAGCAGCCTCAGGGCCCTGCACTCACTCTGGGGACAGACGTGCAGGCTGGTGGGCGTGGAGGACTCTGTGTGCCCACGTGGAGTGACCTCAGGAGAATGCACTTACCCTGGGTACCTGCGCAGGGTGGCAGACGCGGGGGTCTCTGTGCGCCCAGGTGGAGCGGCCTCATGGCACTCTAAATCCACTGTTTTAAGTTTATTATTTAATGATGCTTATAATTTCATTCTTTACTGTATAAGACATGAATATAAACATGCCGCACAATTACTTTTATCATCATTTCAAATAAAAAATTTTCTTAAAATTTTCACCCAATTCATTTGATTTTTCACTGACTTTTAGTTGGGAGTTCTATATGCAATCAGTAATTTTTCTGCTTGCTTTTACTTAAAAATAAGAACATAAATCTGTACATGCAAAAAATGTCTTAAATAAATTATTCTGTTTTATTTATTTGGAAACTTATTGTTTAATTTTAAAGATAACCTAAGATTAATTTTCTTCAAATATGCATTTTGTTGCTTTCCAAGTTAAAAAAGTCTACTCTTGGTGATTAATGTTTAACACTCTAGATGACTAATGTTTCAGTGGTCTTTTTATTCTTTGCTAGCAACACAAAATGGACTTTATAATAGAAGGCTCCTGATTTACCTGTTTCCTATTAGTGGTGGTGGTGAGGTGGAGATGGTGTGGAAAAATGCCTTTATACACTTTGTATTTAAGATGATTCTCTTAGGAAGTCTTTATCAAGACAAAATATAAAACAATGACATTTCAGAGAGTTACAGGATAAAGAGAAACATGTGACTCATCACATGAGTGGCCTGGCCTCTTCAGACTTACACGACTATTTTAGGTAAACGCTCTTCATCATGGATAGATGGTCATATGGTTTGTAGTGAATATGATATTGATATATTTATTGTTATTATAATTACAATGATGATGATGGATGATGTTCAGTGCTTTCTAATGACTCTGATATCAGGGATCACTCCTGGTTGGCTCAGAGGATCACATAGGGTTCTAGGGATTAAACCTGGGTTGATAGCAAGCAAGTCAAATACCTTACTGGCTGTTTTATTATCTTTTTATTTTTAAATTTTAGTTTTTTATTTATTTTGCTGAATTACATAGAAGCTTTGAGGAGAAGAAAGGAAAGTCAAGGAAGTAGGATTTTCTTCAGTAGTATGCCTAGCGAAGGTGAAAGATAATTTTTATTAACCTGGGGGAAAGATAAGCACTTTGTATTGGGTTTTAGACAGAGGTTGAAGCTGTTAAATGGATGGGATGGAGGTTTACTTTATTTGTGTGTTTTTTATGAGTGGCCAGTGTTAAGAGATGCTCAGTGTTATTTCTGGCTCTGCACTCAGGACTCATTCCTGCCAGTTTGGGGGTGGGGGAGAGACAAATGGAATGCCAGAGATTGAACCCAGGTCAGCAGCATGCAAAGCAAACATTTACCTGCTGTGCTATCACTCTGGCCCCACATTATAATGTTTATGCAGTCAGTTCAAACAGTAGTTGATGGATCTTGTGTTCCTGGATTCCATAGGAAATATGCAAAAGGGAAAGGGAAAAAAGGTTTATTGTGTATCTTCATATAAATATGTGTTTCTTAATCTAGTTATCATCTATTTGATCTGCCCATCTATCAGTTGCCAGGAGAGATCATGCAGAGGGAATAATGAAACACTGCACTGTCCTGTGCTGGCTTGTCTTGGATCTCTGGTGAAGGGTCCAGTTCTGGTAGAAGTCTGCACAAGATTCTCTTCTTTACAACTTCTCTGGTCTTGTTAGGTCTGTCAAGACAATTGTAAGGCTAACCCCTAGATCCATTTGATGTGTGTGGTGGGGGAATTGGTCCCTGTTTTCAATGTTTTGGGAATGTTACAGTATTTCTTAGGTTAAGAAGTCTTAGGTCAAGGCTATGCTCACTACAGAAAAAGAAAAGTACTGGTCACCATATAGATTTCCCAGGATCATTGTCTTTTTTATAGCAGAATTAATGTCTATAATAATATCAATAATAATTTTCCATTAACAATTCTTAAGACAAACTATTATAGTGTAATTATTATAAAATGTGATTCCCTTAATTAAATTTTACCATAAGATGTAGAGATGCTATGATAAATTCTATTTTTAGTAAATATTTAGCAACAAGTTAAAAAATTGGGGAATTTCAGATTGTATGTTGTCTTGTTTGTAATTTTCCCTATATTCTTGTCAATTTAGCCACAGTGGCTGATTTCAAGCAATCAAAAAGCCTGATATAATTGTGTAACTGAGAGAAAGTGCATAGAGCTTCCCCTATACAGTGGTTATATGAGATGTGTACATAAAAAAAGCAAAAGGCCTTAAAAACAGATAATAGTGGGAAGACAGAGATCAGTGATAGAACGTTTGCCTTGCAAATGTAGAATTTATGTTTTATCTCTCGTACTGAGAAACTAAGTGCAAAAAGCCTAGAATATAATAAAATAATTATAAATATTATATTTAAGTGTTGATACCATTTAATAGTAATAATAGTATAAAATAATATTATAGAAGGATATATTATATAACTTTTAATAATGGTTATGTTTATCAACCTGCTTGAAAATTTTCTACCAATTCCATAACTGATTCTAATAGACATATAACCTGACTCCAGTATTATTCTAGTAACACTTTCAGAAGTAATATTACTCCTGAGAGAAACTATTTTATTTTTAAAGAATGAATAGTTAAACATCTCTTGTAGTGTCTAGATTAGCTTTCTCTGCATTCTAAACATTCACATGCCCTTCAGAACTGGTTATATATTTTCATTGTTTGTTTGTTTGCTTTTGGGTCACACCTTGCAGTGCTCAGGGGTTACTCCTGGTTCTATGCTCAGAAATCTCCCCCAGCAGGCTTGGGGGACCATATGGGATGCCAGGATCCTTCTGCATGAAAGGCAAATGCCTTACTTCCATGCTATCTCTCCGGCCCCCAGAATTGGTTATATATTTTCTAATACAAATCATTATTAATGTTTTAAAGTATATGTACATGGTTACAACATATTAACACTTAGGTTTTGATGTATAAAGTTACTGCACCTCACCACCTCCATAGTTCCCCAGATCCTCCAGTGTTCGCTAGCATGCCTCTTTCTTTCTTCCTACCAAAACTCCCTTCCACACTTTCAACTTGGTAATCTCAGCTTTAGAGTCAAATGTCAAGGTTTTGTGCCCATCCAATACTGTTTATTTTCCTGTTTGAGTCTCTATTAATCAAGATAAGTAAAGTACCCCAGTATTTGTCCTTTTCCTTCTAACTTATTTCACATAACACTATTTTTTAGTTCCATTCAAATTGCAGCAAACTATAATATTTCATTTTTTCTTATAGCTGAATGTATATCCATTGTGTATTTAATGCCACAACTTCCTTAACCATTCATCTATTGTTGAAAATTTAGGTTGTTTCCATATCCTGGCCATTGTTATTAGCACTGTCATGAATATAGGTGTGCATATATGTTTTCAAAATGATTTTCTGGTGTTTTGGGGGGAGATTCCAAGAAGTGAAGTCACTGTACCATTTGGAAACTCTATTCTTACTTTTTTATAGATTCCACATACTGTTTTATTTTTTATTTCTTTGTTAACTGAAATAGTATTTATTTTTTTAATTTTTATTGTGGTCGAAGTGAATTACAATTCTCTCAGTAATATTTGGGGCACATAATGACAATGAGTGAGGGGCATTCCTGTTTTCTATAGAATTTCACATAGACAACATTACCACCAATAGTGAATAAGGAATGTCCTCAGTTCCTTATAGCAGGTGTTTCTGATATTTATAATAAATGCCATATTCATTGGTGAGAGATGGTATTTCACTGTCATTTTGATTTTCTTCCCCTGATAAGTGATGATGAACACTTTATCATATGCACATTAGCCATCATTAATTGGTCTTCAAGTATGTTCTTATTCATCTCCTTACCCCATTTCTTTTTGTAAAGGGGAATCTCCCAAGCAGTTCTTAGGATGCACAGGATAACACCAGTGATTCTTGACTAATGGAACTGGCTATTCATTTCAATGGGGTTATAAATATGTTGCTGCTAAGGTCTTGTGTTATTAGGGATACCCTGTCTAAATTGTCTAACTCCAGATTGCTATGGATTTCAAGGGCCACATTCTATGATATTCAGGGATCTCCTTGATAATGTTCCTTGGTAACACTCAAGAAATCAAAAATCAAAACCCAAAAATTGTAGGTCCAGTGCATGCTAATATGTGGCTTAACTGCTGTACTATTTCTTTTTCTCTCTCCCATTTTTCAATGGTGGTGTTTGTTTTTTCGTTGTGGAACTCTGGGTTTTATATATCTTGAATATTAGCTATTTATTTGATGTATGACATTTTCTCTAATTCATTGGACTATTTGTTTGTTTGTTTTGGGGTCAAACCCAGCAGTACTCAGGGGTTACTCCTGGCTCTACACTCAGAAATCACTTGTGGCTGGCTCGGGAGAACCTATTGGATGCTGGGATTCAAACCACCATCTGTCCTGGGTCGGCTGCATGCAAGACAAATGCCCTACTGCTGTGCTATCTCTCTGTCCCCTTAGTGGACTATTTTTAAAGTTTTACTTTGAGGTGGTTTTTTTGTTTTGTTTGTTTGTTTGCTATAAAAATGGTTCTGTTTACTACAGTCATACTTGTTTATTTTTGCTTTTATGTTGTCATTGACTTATTGAAGGCACCTCTGAAAGTCTATATCTGAAAGAGTTCTGTTGTGTTTACCTCTGTAATTCCTACCAATGAATTTCAAGAATTCTCCAGGTCTCTAATTCATTTGAATTAACCTTTGCTAACACATATCTTTAACCAATGAGATCCAATGAAAAAATTTGGGTTTCCTGTGAACAGGTACCTTATTATTGATCTGTAAAATGTTATCATGTTCTCTACACTATAGATTTTACCTATAATATAAAAAATCACTATATTTACATGTTCACCATTATATCTTACATCTTTATGTTCTCTAATCCAGAGTGCATTCTATTTCATGTGTATCCCAGAGATGTAAAGAACTATTATAACTTAAACATTTTTTGCCTATTTTAATTTATTTCGTAGTGAGAAAATGTAGCATGTATCTCTAAGCTTGACAATCTTTCCACACTCACAACCCATTTGTTTTGTTTTGTTTTGGAGCCACACCTGGGTCCATACAAAGAAGGCTAAGTGCAAGGCAAATACCCTACGCTGTGCTATAGCTCTGGCCCAATTTTTTTTGTTGTTGTTGTATTTTGTTTTGTTTTGGGGGCCACACATGGCAATGCTCACAGGTCACTCTTGGCTCTGCACTCAGAAATTAGCCCTGGCAAGCTCGGAGGACCATATGTGATGCGGAAATCAAACTGGGGTCCATCTCAGGATGGCTGAATGCAAGGCAAATACTCTATCACTCCGGCCACGCCCCAGCCTATTTTTATTTTTAATTATTGTCCCCTAATTCACAATACAGATCAGGCAAAGGGCCTGGTTTGAGGTGTATATGGGGTGCATTTACTGTACCTCCTCTTTCTATACAGTCATTGTAAAGAACACAGCCTGTGGTAAGAATTGGGAGGCCTACTCTTTTCTTTTTCCTTTTTGATTATATATATATATATATATATATATATATATATATATATATATATATATATATATATATATATATATATAATATACTCTCTCCGGGCCCATGATGAAGTGTTTCTTAGTGGTTCTAGAAGTTCAGTTCCCTCAGTGTCATTTTAATCCGTCTTCTGTTATTGGTGGTCTTGGACTTTGCACTGATCCTAGGATGGGACCTGGAATAGCGTGTTTCGTTATGTTTCCAGAAGACCCATTATTCTGGCAGCCCCGGGGGTGAGGGAGAGGTTATGGGAGGTAGGACAGGAACGGAGATGGAGGGAGGACAATTTGGTGATGGGGATTCCCCTGATTTTATGTTAATATGTACCTAAAATATTATTGTCAATGATGTGTAAGCCACTATGATTAAAATAAAAATTATATTTATAAAAAATTTTAGTATAACACATGTGTTTCTCTTCTATATTTACATTTTTTGCAATAATACCTCAGAGAACATAAAACCAGCAGAGTAAATAAAATTTAAATTAGATATGAAAATAAAGCCTATTTCTTGTATTACTGAATATAAGCAAACACATTATCAAGTACCTGACTAAGGTCTAGACATCTCTGATTTATGACAAAATACATATAACCCAATGGTTATTTCCTAGTAAAAAGAAAAAGTGTCAGAACACTAGATATATACATAGAAATATATAGATATAAATAATGGCATATGTTTTATATTAAAAATAAAAATGGGGCAGAAAAATAGTGTAGCAGGTAAGATATTTGAATGCGCTTAACCATCCCATATTTATCCCAGCTACCTCAATGTTCCCCAGTCCCTGATGGTAGTGATCACAGAATGCAAAGCCAGAGGTAAGCTCTGTAGCACAGTCTTACATAAGAATGTAAGATAATATTTTGAAAAATAGTTTTCATATGAATATCAATATAATAAAACATTAATTTATCTTAAAAACTTATGCCTATGTAAATTAATTATAATTCATTAAAGTTGTTCTAATTCTAGTAGTGTACTAGCTATATTGCAAATTTTGTTCATTAATTCTAGCTGAATCGTTTTTGTAACAAATAAAAATGCAATTAGTTTAAGATTAGCACTATAGTCATAGAATTATAAAATTTTTCTAATGAAAAAATTTTGAGAGTTTGTTTTCATGATCTTAGTTTTGAAAAGTTCTATACACAACGTTTCTCCATGACCTGCCTTGCTAGAAGAATAAGTCATATGGATGCTAGTATTTGTTGAAATGAGTTCCCATGTAGCATATGTTCATTTTCAGTTCATAAAGATTGTAAAAATAACAACTCAAATGGAGTCTCAGGTTCTCTCTCTCTCTTTCCTAGCACATCCCACGAAGTCATGGGTCTGAACTCATGAAAGTGGTATATGGCCTTAAATTGTTCTAATTACCTAACTACCTTCTCTGGCCATATTCTTCTCTGTACTGTTTGCATGAAACAACTAATTGTTTTCCAAACATTTTCTACTTTAGAACAAATTCCAGATGATGATGAGCAGACTAGTTTTGGTGTCATATGACAGTCCCCAATCAGAGTCTAGCCACTGGAGTCTCTCCTTCCATTCAGATCTATGTCACTTCCCATAACTTCCCATCCACAACTTCTCCCTTCTTCCAATTTTCTGCCTCTGAAATCTATGCTTGCACTAAGGTTTCTTACCACGTTATCTGTGTCCTTTAACTGAAACATTTACCTGACTTATATGTCTTTTCTCTCAAACCTCTTACTCTAGGTTCTCTGTGTTGTGAAATTAGTTCTACAAGAGCATAATTCCTTTTACTACAATGTTAGTAACTAGGACTGGCTTTGTTTTTCACATAGGTAATGTATAATGCATGACTACTAAGCACTAAAAAAGGAGACAGGTAACGTAACTCACCCAATAAGTTTATGACAATGCATCAATTTATAAAATACTTATTAAAAAGTGTCCTGAATATTAGTTGGACAAATATGAACAGTTCTCATTTCTGATTAAATAAGTTAGAATTTTAAAGTGAGAGAATGATTACATTAAAGATACATTACATTATGTTACATTACATTACATTACATTAAGTTACATTAAAGATGAGAAAGCTTAATATGAAATATAAAAGAGGAATATACTATCTTTTATCTGGGAATTGTTTTGGAAAAATAGTAAATATGAATTTAAACAAGCATATTGAAACATTCAACTTTATATAACAATAAAATAGAGTTGGGGCCGGAGCGGTGGTGCAAGTGGTGAGGCGTCTGCCTTGCCCATGCTAGCCTAGGAAGGATGGCGTTTGATTGCCTGGCATCCAATATGGTCCTCCAAGCCAGAGGCAATTTCTGAGTGCATAGCCAGGAGTAACCCCTGAGAGTCACTGGGTGTGGCCCCAAACCCCCCCCAAAAAAAAAGAAAAGAAAAGAAAACAACCAATAAAATAGAAAAACAATATATGAAGGTTTAATATTCAATTTATAAAATTGTAAAAATATGCTAATAGTGGTGCTAAGGATGCTGTTCTGGGTAGGAGGAAAGAACTCTGTGATAAAACATTAAACTTCTTTATTTGAAGAAAAATATTTTACCTAAATTCCTAATATTTGAAATTGTAAGCAATTTTATATATGTATATGTGTATATATAATATATTCACATACATATAAATATATATTGGAGTTAAACCTCTGCCATACATCTATGCTTTGTCATCAGATGATTTGCCTAACCCAAAAGTGCCTAGGTGCTGGCATTCTCAGTTAAAAACTTGCATCTTAAAAAATAACTGTAGTACATCTACACAAAATACTATGGAACTGTTAGGAAAATTAAAGTCATGAAATTTTTTGATACTTGGATGGATATGGAGAGTGTTATGCTGAGAGGAATGAGTCAGAGGGACAGGAATAGACATAGAATAATCTTACTCATTTGTGGAACGTAAGAGCAACAAAAGATAATATGGTAATAATATTCAGAGATAATAAAGATGAGGACCAGGAGAACATGGTAGAAACTTGCCACAAATAGTAGAGCAGTGCAGGTAAGGAAAAGAAGGGACCACTATGACAATGATAGTTGGAATTGATCACTCTGGACAAGAACTGGGCGCTAAAAGTGATATCTGTGGTGGATTACACTAACAATAGTGCAAACTACAGTGTTTGATCTACTGATCACTGCTGCTCACTCTGGACAAGAACTAGGCGTTAAAGTGATATGTGTGGTGGGTAACACTAACAATAGTGCAAACTACAGTGTCAAAAGAAAAGAGAGAGGAGCTGGAGCAGTGGCACAGGCAGTAGGGCATCTGCCTTGCACTTGATAACCTGGGACCAAATTTGGTTTGATCCCCTGGAGTCCCAAGTGGTCCCCCTAGCCAGGAGTAGCACCTGAGCATAACCAGGTGTGCCCCCCCAAAAAAAGGAAAAAAGGAAAGGAAGAGAGAGGGGGGAGAGGGGGGAGAGAGGGGGGAGAGGGGGGAGAGAGGGGGGAGAAAGAGGGAGAGAGGGGGGGAGAGAGGGAGAGAGGGAGAGAGAGAGAGAGAGAGAGAGAGAGAGAGAGAGAGAGAGAGAGAGAGAGAGAGAGAGAGAGAGAGAGAGAGAAGAGAGAGAAGAGAGAAGAGAGAAACTAGGACATTGGTGGCTGGAAATTTACAGTAGTAAAGAGTTTTCTATACATTGTAAGACTGTATGAACAATTTTGTAACCAGGGTGTTTTTTTCTCTTTTTTTAATGCCTTGAATCCCAGACCCATAGAAGCCCAGTGAGATGAGGCCTTCTGCAATGGGGGGAACATTTGAATAGTAACTCCCAAGGGAAACTAATTCCCCTTGAAGACTGAATGCTTGATCTAAGTATTTCTGAAGCATGTAACACAGTCTTCTTCCTAAGAAACCAGAGAGCAGTGAAAGCAAGAAACTGGCAGCAGGGGACAAGGACACTCCTTTGCAAGAATTTCAGCTTCACTAGGTTTTTTCATGTCCTTCAGAGTAAATACTGTTTCCACAAATTAAAACCCTGCTGCTCTCTGGTCAAATGCTAGAATGAAACTGTGAAATGGAAAGCAAAAGATTGCCTATCTCCCAGAAAACCAGGTCAAGTGAAAATATCTCAAAATATACATATGATACTTTTTTGGAACTGTAGACTCTCATTACTGACTGATCCTTCTCAAATTGTTTCTATGAAGAATTCTCAACAGTCTTTTCAAAAAGTTTAATTATTTTATTGCAGGAGGTATTTTAAGTAGTCAATTCTAAAACAATTATATGTTTATATAAATATGCATGTATCTTTTTGCAACAAGTTGTTGATATTTAGTCCACATTCTTGAAAATAAATGAAATAGATTATGAGGGAACAAAAATCTAAATATGGATAAAATTTGGACATTCTGAACCATATGGTTAAAATAATTAATTGGAACATATTGATCACCGATGATAATGGTGAGCAGGTTTTCAGTTGTGAGAAGATTAGATAGAATTGCATTGTCTTTGAAAATATATGTGAATATATGTGCATAAGTCACATATACTCTATTTAGAATTATATTTGGAAAATGTCTCATATTATGCAGAGTAAATTGGCTTGAAGTGTAGAAGCTAAAAATAACTGTTTGCCTGGTTCTCTTGAAGTGGAGGTGTGTGCAAACAAGATAGGACTTTGCCAGTCATTAACTGAATTAAAAATTTATAGTTCCAAAAAAAATATATAATTCCAAACCCCCCTTTCTGGTATGGAATTATATGAATAGTCACAGCTACCTCTATAGCTATCAACTTTTTGGTATCCATATTTGTGGCCAAGAAGATCTAAGCCTCGTTCTTCTTCCATGCTCAGTGAAAGTCTGTACATTTTGCTTGATATTCTTTTAACTGATTATTTTCCTGACAATTTCAGATGAACTCCATGTCAACTTCTTGCAAGCAAGAACTTTAACTAATAATTATAAATCAAATGAAGAGGGAATTTAATTTTTTTACAGTGCAATTAATTTTATTTTTAATGATGTACTAGAAAATAACCACAGAGAAAAAAATTGCAGAGAATATGCAGCAATATTAAAGTGATTATTTCCATTTTGGGGGACCAGTGGTTGGTCAATCAGACCAGATGGTTCAAAGCTAGGACCCAGTGATGCTACACCATTCAGGCCCAGGGATAGTGGAGGCTTCCAGGACCAGGATCAAAGTTAGTTCCTTATACGTACAAGACATACAACCCTTACCCCTGAGGTATATACCTCCAGTTTTTGAAACTTTATTATTATTGATTCATTCATTGATTGATTGGTTTATGGGCCACAACCAGGGGAGCCCAGAGGTCACTCCTGGCTCTGCACTCAGAAATCACCCCTGGCATGCTGGAGGACCATATGGGGTGCTGGTAATTGAACCTGGTCCCTCCCAAGATGGCTGCATGCAAGGCAAATGCCCTACTGCTGTGTCACCTCTCTGGCTGCATACTGAGTTTTCAAGTTTATTCCTACCATTCTTTTATTTCAGTAATTTTAAAGATAGCTTTTCTCAAATTCTTTTATTCTATAAGGCACACTTATTTGACATTTTATTACTTATTAAACACAAGCCAGAGTTAACATTGGAAAATTTTAATAAGGTATCAAGATGACGAGAAACTCAGAAAGTAAGTACCACAACTTCCTTAATTAAACAAGAAAAGATTTTCATGATCAGAAAGATTACTAGCTACAATTTAAGTAAAAAATTCAGACAGGACTTATTGAATAAGAAGGTAGATCTTCTTTTATTAAACATATATCTGTATACTAGACATAATCTGTATACTAGTGACATAATAATGAGTGAACCATAAGGTCACTGCCCTTCAAAAACTTAAATTCTGTGGAGAGACTAACCAATAACAAAAAAGCTAATAAATAATATGATTTTAGATAACAAGAAAAACAAAATAATTATTAGGATACATCTGTCATAGAAGTATGAAGGTTTGAGTAAATTTTTCATTAAGTAAACATTTCAGCTGAAATATGATTTGCGAGAAAGAGAAAGAAAGTGGGCTGGAGAAGGGTTTGCATGAATGATGACTATGCAATATGAGGAACTGTAAGGAGAGATGGCTTTTGAACGAAGAACAGAGGTCAATGAGACTGAAGTAATGTGGTAAAATGAGGAAAGATACAGTATATTATGATATGTTATCAGTAGTTTTCACCAAGACTAGAAGTAAGCTTCGTTGGTATTCCCAATTAATTGGCTTTTAATTATTTATATTCTACATTTCAGTAAAACTATCTGGTAAAATTAGCATTCACTTTCTTTTTTTCCTGGCCCTACGCTCAGGGTTGGGCTTGAGAAGAGAATTAATGTGGTGCCAGGTATCAAAATCCGGCTGGCCATATGCAAGGCAAACATCCTTCCCACTATACTATTGCTCCAGCCCCTACCATTAACTTTCTTATTTCACTTAGCATAATTGCCACAAATTCATCTATATTTTGCCAAAAGGTGCGATTTTTTAGGAGGGGTTATGGGCCATACCCAGGGCTGTTCAGGAATTGCTCCTGGCTTTGTGCTCAGGGTTTACTCCTGGCAGGGCTCATGAGTGTTGTGAGTGGGACGGAATCTGGGTTGATCACGTGCAATACGGGTGTCCTGCTCATTGTACTATTTCTTCAGCCTCTGGTTTTTCTTTTTAATAGCTAAATAGTATTAAATATACATACAACAGCTTCTTTACCTAATTCAGTAGCAATTTGGGTTAATTGCACATTTTACGGTTGTGTGTAGTACTCCTATGTATTTTGAGGTGCAAATATCCTTATGATTGAAAGTTTCCATCTCATTAACATAGCTGAACTAGTTGAACAACAACATTTTTAAAAGGAATTTTGTAATTTTAATTTTTTTTTTTTTTGTGGTTTTTGGCTCACACCTGGCAGCGCTCAGGGGTTACTCCTGGCTCCATGCTCAGAAATTGCTCCTGGCAGGCACGGGGGACCATATGGGACGCTGGGATTTGAACCGATGACCTCTTGCATGAAAGGCAAACGCCTTACCTCCATGCTATCTCTCCAGCCCCTGTAATTTTAATTTTAAATGTTTTATTTCTTTTTTGCTTTTTGCGCCATACCTAGTGAAACTCAGGGGTTACTCCTGGCTTTGCACACAGAAATCACTCCTGGCTTGGGGAACTATATGGGACACCTGGGGATCGAGCCGAAGTCCGTCCTAGGTTAGCTTATGCAAGGCAAATGTCCTACCATTTGTGCCACTGCTCCAGTCCCTAAAAGGAATTTTAATATTTGCTTTTGTTTGCTTGTTTGGTTTTTTGGGTCACACCAAGCAGAGCTCAGAAACTACTCAGGGTCTGTGCTCAAGGGTCACTCCTCTTGGGGGACAATTGCATTGTTAGGCCACATGTTAGTCAAATGCTCTAACCATTGAACTACTTTTTGCCCCATAATTGAATTACTATTATTTTATAACATGATATATGTTTTAGGTATACTGCCCTTTATTTGGGGGGGGGGTGTTGGGACACCACACCTGGCTCAAGATTTACTCTTGTGTATGCTTGTGTGATGCCAGGAATAAAACCTGGAACAGTCACTTGCAAGGCAAACACCTTACTATTGTATTATAGCAAGGACCCAGGTTTATTGCCCTTTAAAATATCTCTATATATGTCTTTATATTTGGAATCAGTTTTTAGTGTTCCTTTATCTAAACATATTGTTAATCCTTTATATACAATTTGCCTAAATCTTTTCCTACTTCCCTTGTTACCTTAGTTCAAACATGTGTTTTTGTTTTGTATATACAGTATGTAGCAGATAGTTGTGACATTCAAGAACTCCAATAAATATTAAGCACTCACAAGCAAGACCTCATGAGAAGGGAGGATCTTAAGCTGCATAGAATCCTGAATCCCTGTAAGAATGTGTCTCTAGGCAGTGGAAGAAATACAATGTTAGAGAGAAATATGGCTGGTGATTTCTGTCCTTCCTGAAAAGTCAGTATATGTAACATAGTATTAGTTACTTGGCAATATAATGGTCAAATAATTTGGAAAACCACAAGAAGAAATGGCTTGTTTAGGATGCAAGATGATAAAAGGAGGTAAATCTAGTGAAATTTGGTCACATCCAGAGATATATGGTACTGTTTGGCAAACTTGTTTTCATACACAATAAAACAAGAACATATTGAATGGCATTAAAGAAAGTAATAGTTCTTTATATTGTGAGATACATAATATAGAATGGTCTGGCATTCTATTTTTTGCTTCCTTTTCAATAAACAAAAATATTTAAAGACTATATTAGGACTTACTTTGTAACTCTTCCATTATTTTTGATTTCATTAGTTAATCTAAGCACAGAATTTAAACATCTAATCAAAGTGGTAAGAATTATACACTTTAATTTGAAACATTCAAATACTCAATTTGGTATTCAAAATAAACCAAATGGCCCGGGATTCAGATGTTTTAATAAGTTCCAAGTTTTTACACTATTAACCATCTGCTTGTGCAAGCAGACAAATTGAAAACCTAGCAATATATGGGCATCAAATATTCATGAAGATTAAATAAAATATATTTTAAAGAAAAATCATTTATAATTCAATATACAGAGCAACAAATAAATCTACTTCTTTAGTTTTAAAGATTTGTTGGTTAAAGGCACATCACAAGCTATTTATTTATTTCCTAACATATGCTGATGATTTTGATTGATAAGTTTAAAATATCATCTATTCTCCTCTTAGGGGAAACCACTAGGAGTAAAAGGGAATTTACAGTTAAATATAATTTTTATTCATTAGCTCTCTGTCTTACTTATTCTTTGGCTTTAGATCTTTTAGTGTGATAGGCTCAGAGGTTTAGTCGTGATAAATATGTTTAGATGTTCATTTGAACCTCTTGCATATGCAAAAATCTGGCCAGAATATTTTGAAAGCCATCTCTCTTTTAAAGTATGCCATTTCCTCTGGATTTATTACATATTGGAAATTCTAGACAAACTGTCACTCTGGCATTTCTGCTTTGAGTTCTGGTAGCAAAGAAGGGGTATGTGTTAAGTAACTACCTACATTTTGAGTGATCTGGGAAGGACTGAATGTTTATCTCTTTACCTTTAATGCAATACCTGTGGGAATGTAGTGAAATAGTGATGGCTATAGCAACTTTAGATCTGAGACAATGAATTGAAACTAAAAAAAATAACTCTGAAGATTGTGGCCAGAGGTCATTTGACTTGCAGGTACCAACTGGTATCCTATATGGACCCTGGAGCCTGCTAGGAGAAACATTTGTGTGCAAAGCCAGGATGTTGCCCTGAAACCAAAAAAATGGTGAGACACTAATGTTTTAAAACTCTACACTTTAGAATTAAAAATTTAAATTTTTAGATAAAAATGCATTTTTTTTCTGGTTTGGAGGCCAAATCAGGCACTACTCGGGGCTTACTCCTATCTTTGTATACCTGTGCAATCACATAATGTAATTGGGATTTTAAAAAAGGGTCACTTGTGTACAAGGCAAGTGTCTTATTTGTTCCAGTAGTTTAGTTAATCCCTTACTTGGTGCTGGATACCAGTTGACCATTGGGGACCCATTCATTTATGGGTAAACTATATGAATAACCAACTTGAGGAGACTTTTCTTTTTCTGGCCAATTATGTGGTGTCCACATGACACCAGATATATTATTTTAAAAGTATTTAAATATATTTTGTTAAGTACTACTACAACATTAGCAAACTTCACTCTAAGGTTTGGCTGAATAAAATTACAAACATTTATTTGTTATTCACATATCTGCCTCCTAGGTAGATGTTGGATAATAAAGTTTTGATTTGCAAGTATATTTTTCAACAGCAAACTATGAACTTATTTTACTCCATTTTATTTAATGCCTTCATTAGGCTAATGGATATAGAAGAATCTTATCATGGCATTGGCAGAAGTACCAGAGAAGCAAACCAAGACTCCAGCTGGTTTTGTTGTAAACTTGCTACTACTAGCCAAAAGAGAGCATATGGCCACGTTAATGACCAGTCAATGTGGGGATAAATGGTCCTTCCTTGTACTTTTAAAATTAGGGTAGGATGCAAATGGAAGAAAAAATATATATGTAAAAATAATCTGTTGCAGTATAATAATTTGTTAAATGCCAGTCATTTGCCAGAAGTTAAATAAGCCATATCTTCTACATATTCAGTCATTTTTTCTTCCTATTATACATAGTTATAATGTGATAAATTAAAGACAATGTAATTAGAGTGAACTTAAACTATGAATTTTATAAATCTTGTTTTATTTTCATTTATTAAATATACAGAAATGAACACAATTTAAAAATCTTCTAGACTTCAAATGTCACATCAGTGAATTGGAAGTTACAGATAGTGTAGTATACAAATTGGAAATGTAAATGCTCAGTAAAGGAATGCTATCATCATCAGTGTCAGGCATCCCAGCTGGCTAAATAGAGTAGCCTTGCCTTGTAGATGCTAAGAGAAAGTTTTTCCTAGCATCTATATGATTGAATTACATAAGTCTATTGGTCAAAGTTGTCTTTCCCACTCAACTCTGGTCTTCATTGGCACTATTTATTCTTCCTTTTCTGGCTTTTGGTAGACAGCACACAATGACTTTGATAGCAAACTACTGAAATCAAGTTTTCGACCCATTGTATTCTCCATATTAAAACTAGTTTCAGGCATCACTTTAATTTGTTTTTGATATATTGTTATTGTTACTAATGCTTTTAATATTTATTTGTTGCAGGCTAATATTTTTTAAATCTTTACTTCATTTAGTGAGACATATCCCTGATGTATATTTGAATGTTACTACTGTGTGATATTATGTCTGCTTTTTATTTCTGTACTTAGTATTTTATGAACAGTCATCATGAGCTAAATCATTTGTGGCTTTTGGACTCCCTTCCTTTTCTATGTTTCTATTTGTTTGTGTGTGTATGCTTTTCTTCATATTATAGTCCAATAAAAAATCCATGCCAATTAAAGGATGTAGACAAGACGTTCTTTAATGCATGCTCTTTTAAAAGCCTTCCAAATACTGAAACCCTAGAGACAAATCCATTATCTATATTGCAATGAGCACTGGTTTGCTCTCAGATCACTTGTCTCTAACTTTTCCTTTAGGTTTGGTTTTCTTATAAAAACACAACAGAAGCTGCTATAAATCAAGTAGATGAGCCAACTCCAAAGAATTCTCTGGTGTGAAGTTTGGATACCTTTGTGTATTCTTTAAACTCTGATACCTTTCCAACAAGGGAACATCACAATCAAAACAGCCTTCTCCTGTGCCAGATATCTGAGTACTTACTAGAGGCTCTGAGGACTGAGAACTCAGACAACAGTGACTGCCCAAGCCTCAAATATTTGTAGGTTGTTTCATGCCAGTCTTCTTAAGTCTCAAGAAATTCACTGAATAATTTAGTGGAATTTTACTATTGTGGCTTTAGCATCAGCTCTTTCTAACTAATCTGGGCATAGAATATGATCCAAGATTACAATGAATGAGTAGCTCCTGATATGAACAGGCATTTAAGACCCAGATAAAAGAGTATGTTGAAAATTTTCAGATTCATTATTTTGAGGGTCTATTCAGATCAAAGTTCTTTGTTTCTGGAGCTAGTCTCTAGTACTTTCCTGTTTTTTTTTCATCACCCTCGCTGAGACATTCCAAAACTTCTTTGACCAGCATCATTAAACAAATAAACATATTAAAAGGGTGGTTTTTTGCATAAACATACTCTTTAAAGAACCTTTAATGTCTACAGAAAAATTCATATCTTTGCACAATTCTAAAATTTCCATTCTTGTATTTGCATAAGCCCAGAAACCATTTATTCCTTCTTTTTGTTTCTACATGTAATCTTTCCTCATATCACAGAGCCTAATACTTTACACATAATATATGTTACTGATTAGCTACATCATGCCAAACATACAAAGATTATTTTCTATTCAGGGTAGGGCAGTGTCCTCTTTGGTTAATTCAGCCAATCAAAATCGAGGTTTATAACTTTTAGATTTATTTATTTATTTATTTATATAATGACATTTTATTTAGATGTACCCTTGAAAATTATAGTTCAATAAAATAATTGAATGAGGAAATGTAAAAAATAATGATTTTGACCCATGGGAGGTAGAAACTATAATTCTATTTTATTTTCCTTTATACTGGGAAGAGTTTTCTCAATGGGGTATAGCTTTTCCTTTTTATGTTCTGTCTCAAACTAAAATAATACATCTAAAATTTCATCTACATATATAACCGAAGAAAATTACTTTTCTAAAAACATTTATAGCAAGTTTCTAAATCATACTACAAGTAAATGGCTACTAATTTATTGAAACAAGTCTGCACACAAAGATGTATGTCCAGAATCATCTATAAAACAGGATTACATTTTACTTAAAAGTCATAGAGGTACAAAGAATTCCAGGGGTGCAAAGGTTTCCTTCCCATCTTCCCATAGCTAGTTGTAATACAGGTGAGACTGGATTCATGCTGAATCTCTTACCATGGACTTGCCAGTAAGTCTGCCTTTCATTCAATTTTATTGTGTGTTTGAATTTCTAGGTGGAAAGTTAGAGGTATAGCTCTGAGAATTTCTAGCATGGGTTGTTGACATTTATCTAATTTCACTGCTACTTTTTCCTTGCTTATAATATGGGAATGAGCCCATCATATAGCACAGGATTATTACATCACCCTGTTGTCATAAAAAACAAGTAAACAGTAAACACTATTCTGCCTTTTCTATAGTCTATTCCAGTTCCACAACAACTCTACATGAGTGATGCACTGTTATGATTGATCACATCAGGGACCACATGATGCCAGTTTATCAAAACCTTGACTATGTTAACTTGAATCCATTAACGAGGCTCCATAGGTTAATGTGGCATCTACCAACTTTCTCAATTATTGGTGACTATTTGTTCATTTACAATAAATAGTAATTTTCAAGAAAATGGTTTGAGGGTTTGTAAATATTATTGTCTTTTCTCAAACATGCATCCATAAATTTTAGCATCTGATGATGATTCTTGCCTAAATTAATTATTGCTCTGTTGGTGGTAAAATGGTGAAACTCTAAGTTCAATTTTCTTTCCACATTGAATTTTGTTACCTAAACTGACAAATACTTTGTCTCAAATAATTTACATGTTTAGCCACTCTCTCTGCACAATTTTATTATCAGTTCTTAACTTTATTGTGGGAATTATGGTAAATCCCTTGGTAATGTCTCAGGGAACTTGAGCTCTAAGATAACCTTGTCAATTGGTATCACACAACCAAATCCTGCCAGGATGATTTACTTGATCAAGCTTAATATTCTTCGGTTCTTCTGGGCTGACTCATATTCTTCTCTTTTATATTTTTTTGTGAGGATTAAATGTGATTATGTTTGAAGAACCTTATGTTCTACACCCACACTTTTTTTTATTTAAACAACTTTATTGCATACATGATTGTGTTTGGTTTTCAGTCATGTAAAGAACACCACCCATCACTAGTGCAACATTCCCATCACCAATGTCCCAAATCTTCCTCCTCCCACCCATCCCCTGCCTGTACTCTAGACAGGCTTTCTATTTCCCTCGTACATTCTCATTATTAGGATAGTTCAAAACGTAGTTATTTCTCTAACTAAACTCACCCCTGTTTATGGTGAGCTTCATGAGGTGAGCTGTTACTTCCAGCTCTTTTCCTTTTGTGTCTGAAAGTTGTTATTGCAAGAATGTCTTTCATTTTTTTTAAAACCCATAGATGAGTGAGACCATTCTGCGTTTCTCTCTCTCTCTCTCTCTCTCTCTCTCTCTCTCTGACTTATTAAAATCTTAAGGAAGGGATTTTTGTATTGTATTTTTGTGTTCCTAGGGTATATTCCTAGGAGTGGTATAGCTGGGTCGTATGGGACTTGATTTCCAGTTTTTGTAGAAATCTCCATATTGCTTTCCATAAAGGTTGAACTAGATGGCATTCCCACCAGCAGTGGATAAGAGTTCCTTTCTCTCCACATCCCCTCCAACACTGCTTGTTCTCATTCTTTGTGATGTGTGCCAATCTCTGGGGTGTGAGGTGGTACCTCATAGTTGTTTTGATTTGCATCTCCCTGATGATTAGTGATGTGGAGCATTTTTTCATGTGTCTCTTGGCCATTTGTATTTCTTCTTTGTCAAAGTGTCTGTCCATTTTTTCTCCCCATTTTTTGATGGGATTATATGTTTTTTTCTTGTAAATTTCTGTCAGTGCCTGGTATATATTGGAGATTAGCCCATTGTCTGATGGGTATTGGGTGAATAGTTTCTTCCACTCAGTGGGAGGCTCTTGTATCCTGGGCGTTATTTCTTTTGAGGTGCAGAAGCTTCTCAGTTTAATATATTCCCATCTGTTAATCTCTGCTTTCACTTGCTTGGAGAGTGCAGTTTCCTCTTTGAAGATGCATTTAGTCCAGGGTCTTCAAACTTTTTAAAGTGGGGCCAGATTATGGTTTCTTAGAGGGCTGGAGGGCCGAACTATATGAGCTACTAATTCCTACTCACACTGCACATATCTTATATAAATAAAATGAAAACTATTTATAAATAAACAGATCACGCACCAGTATTTCTATGGGAACTGTGGGCCTGCTTTTGGCTAATAAGATGGTCAACGTCTGGTTCCATATTTGTCACTGCCAGCCGTAACAAGTGATGCAAGTGGGCATCAATTAATCTTGATCTGGTTGGAGATTTCAGATGTTTCATTCTTGAAAATGTCTGTTCACAGGCATAAGTGCTACCAAAGATGGTTACCATTTTGAGTGCATGGTTCCTGATATTTGGGTATGTCTCAGACGGGAGAGATGCATAGAAATTCAAAAGGTTACTTGACTTAAATGCATCTTTCAGAGAGTCAAAATTCTGCAGTTCAGCCAGTTCCATTTGGTAAATTGTAAGGACATTTTCAATCTCAACAGAAAATGGGTTACGAAAAAGCTGTATGTCCTGTTCATGGAGATGAAGCTCTTTGAATCTAAATTGAAACTCCTTTTGCAACAATTGTAGTGAAGCCAGACATGTTTCCTTTGGGAATGCAACCAATGTTTTGTCCGCTGACAGGTTTTGAGTTGTTGGGAGGTGACTGAAGTTTTCCTTTTGTATTTGTTTGATGAGAAGGCCTAATTTTACTTCAAATGCTTTCACATGCGATGCCATAACACAGATTAGCTTCCCCTTGCCTTGAAGTTGCAGATTGAAACTTTTGAGTAGCTCTGTTATAGCTGTCAGAAAGGCAAGGTGCCATTTCCATTCTGCATCATTGAGCTCTGGTACTTCTAGGTTTTTTGAAAGTAGAAAAGCTGTAATCTGCGGAAGTAAGTCATAGAAACATTTCAAAACTCTCCCTCTACTCAGCCAATGGACTTCTGTGTGGTACAGAACATCTTCATGGACAATATTTACCTCAGATAGAAATTCCTGAAATTGTTTGTGGTTTAGTGCATGAGTTCTAATGTAATTAACACAAGATAACACAATTTTCATAACAAAGTCCCACTTCAGTGATTTACAACACAGCGCTTGTGGTGGATGAGGCTTTGTATGGCAATTGGATGAGGATGGTTGTTTGTCCATCTCTTGTGTAATGTGAGCAATTACTCCTCTCTTAGACCCCACCATGCTAGGAGCACCATCAGTTGTTACACTGACTAGTTTAACCCAGTCCAGCTCCAAACCATTCATAGTTTGGCAAACCTTTTCAAATATATCCACTCCTGTGGTTGTACCTTTGATACTTTGCAGTGCAGCAAGCTCTTCTGTGACTTCAAAATACTCATTTGTTCCACACATATAAATGAGAAGTTGGGCAGAATCATGAACATCATTGCTTTCATGGAGTGCCAAGGAAAAATAGCAAAGTTTCTTTGCAGAGTTTTGCAAATGGTGCAGCAAATTTTCTCCCATTTCTTCAATCCTTCGTGTCATTGTAACTCCTGAAAGGCTGACTGTACTAAATAAATCAGCCTTCTCTGGACACATCTCTTTGGCAACAGAAATAAGGCATTTTTTAACAAATTCTCCCTCCACAAATGGTTTGCCATTGCGCACTATTGGCTTGGCAACTTGAAAACTTGTCCACAGTGACAAGTTTTGCTTCACAAAAGTATTTTGCTGAGTCGTCAGTGTATGTTTCAGTTATAATATTTTATCTTTTCTCACTTCTCCAACCAAACAATCATATTTATCTTTATGTTGAGTTTGATAGTGGTGTCACAAATTGTATTCTTTGAACACAGCAACTATATTCTGGCATATCAGACACACAGATTTTTCTTTGTACCGCATAAAAAAGTAATCGGAAGTCCACTGTTCTTTGAATATCCTACACTCACTGACAATTTTTTTTCTTGACATCATTGTTTCCTAGCGATTCCAAACTGATATTAGTGAAATACAAATATGTGTATATATATACACACAGTGTATGAACCCCCATTACTCCCTGATGTGAACACTTACCCCTTGCAGGCTTTTCTAAGCAGACCACCTCAGTCCCTGATAGTTCAGTTATATCTCCCTATATAATGCCCAAATTGGTATGTTCGGAATCAGCATGTGAACACTGAAAAGGAATTGCAAAATGCATATAAAATTTTCAATGTAACCCCTTTAAAATGCTTCAGCATCGAACCCCTAATTTTCCACATGGGCAATTCAGCACCGAACCCCTAACCTCCCAACCACTGCCCACCCCCTAACTTTGATTTCAGCACTGAACGCCTCACCACCCCCAAAGGGGAATTTTCATATGAGTCACCCACAGCCCAATCGGGCAGAACCCCCCATCTGGCAAAAATTTATTTCTATGGCACTTTTGACTGAGTTTTGGCAGTGAAAGGAGTGGAGGAAAACCTCACTGACAGGCAGGCACAGCACACAGACACCGCATTGCCTGGGGGTTGAGCAGGCGCCTTTTTACATCATATAGTCACCCACATGTGGTACTCCACGCCATGCAGCGTCCGATGCCCTCCAGTGACGTCATCAGCAATGCGTACGCGAAATGCCAGGCACAAGGGCACATCAGTGTCCCTCTCAACATCGCCCTCATGCCCACCCTCCCAGCACACAACATGCCGTGGGCATAGGCGGTTGACGTCATTCCTGAGAAACCGTGACACTGAGTATATATGCTGGCAGGTATCTTGGCAACCAAACAGCGCTCACTGCTGGCAGGCCAAATCAGACTCCTCTGCGGGCTGCATGTGGCCTGTGGGCCGTAGTTTGAAGACCCCTGCTTTAGTCTCAATGTCCTGCAGTGTTTTACCTACGTCTTGTTCTATGTATCTTTTGGTTTCGGGTCTGATATCGAGGTCTTTCATCCATTTGGATTTAACCTTCATATATGATGTTAGCTGGGGGCCTAAGTTCAATTTTTTGCAAGTGACTAGCCAGTTGTGCCAACACCACTTGTTAAAGAGACTTTCTTTGCTCCATTTAGGATTTCTTGCTCGTTTGTTAAAAATTAGGTGATTGTATGTCTGGGGAACATTCTCTGAGTATTCAAGCCTATTCCACTGATCTGAGGGCCTGTCTTTATTCCAATACCATGCTGTTTTAATAACTATTGCTTTGTAGTACAGTTTAAAATTGGGGAAAGTAATTCCTCCCATATTCTTTTTCCCAGTGATTGCTTTAGCTATTCTAGGGTGTTTATTGTTCCAAATGAATTTCAATAGTGCCTGATCCACTTCTTTGAAGCCTGTCATGGGTATCTTTAGAGGGATCACATTAAATCTGTACAATGCTTTGGGGAGTATTGCCATTTTAATGATGTTAATCCTGCCAATCCATGAGCTGTGTATGTGCTTCCATTTCCAGGTGTCCTCTCTTATTTCTTGGAGCAGAGTTTTATAATTTTCTCTGTATAGGTCCTTCACATTTTTAGTCAAGTTGATTCCAAGATATTTGAGTTTGTGTGGCACTATTGTCTACACCCACACTTAACCAAGATATGTGTAGATAAATGTTGGTTCCAATGATTATTTTGTTATTTTTTTATTTTATCATTTTAAAAATGTTATGTATTTTGCTCCTTGTGACTAATAGGGTATGACATACCAACCATTCATATAAAATTACCTGGTTCAATATTGAATCTCATTAATAGGCATAACAACATGTTATCACAGGGTATATTTCATTTCAATTCTGTAACTTTCCAAAGTGTCTTCCTAATATTTAAAAAAAACAAACATTTTTGAAAAAAATTGTCTTATTTCTATAATATAACTTTAAGAGTCAGTAACAATGATTTTAGTAGCTGAATATAGAAAAATTAAAGAGTAACTTTGGCCCTAATTGCTACGAATCTAATTGTCTTTTAAAAAATAAAAACACAACTGAATAGTTTTTTATAGTTTCTTCAATGCCAGAGTTCCTAACTGAGGTTGACCAGAGTTACTAGTCTCTGTTGGATTTGGGAGAAGACAAACTTTATGTGTTGGTTTTGTACTATATTTGCTCTCTTAGATACTAAATCAGTGACTCATTTGGGTACAATATACTTCACATGCCTGAAATAAGAGGGCTGAGCATTTTAAAGAATTATTACTGTATATTAATATTATGATAAGGACATAGGCAC
This sequence comes from Suncus etruscus, assembly GCF_024139225.1. Lineage (NCBI taxonomy): Eukaryota > Metazoa > Chordata > Mammalia > Eulipotyphla > Soricidae > Suncus > Suncus etruscus. The sequence continues at coordinate 43,360,823 of NC_064857.1, forward strand.
TTCATGCTTAAAGTCATATATCTAAAAGGGTTTTGCCCTTGAAACTAGTTAGGTGGAAGATTATCTACATATTCTCACAGAGGGGTTATTTCTTAAACTATTTTAGAAGCTATGCTTTTGAAATTTTTTAAGGTACATCTTTACAACACTCAAAGAAGTATTCAGTGTTTTAATGTCTATATAATTATTCCTTATCAAAAATAAAGATGAAATTAATAGAAAGATAAATAATTATTTATAAAATAATTCATAAATATTTATTTATATTTACATTTATATCACACATATAATATATAACATATACTGTATTTCATATTTAAATAAAAATTAATAAAAATAAAGAAGAATATTTCTATTATTTCTTTTTGTGGTTAAAAATATATACTCAACTTTTTCTTTTTTTTTTAAGCAAATTTTCTCTCAGGAAAACAATTATTTCTCCAATTCAACACAACCTCAAATTTTTTGTTTTCAGGGCTGAAGGGATAGCATGGAGATTAAGCATTTGCCTTGCATGCAGAAGGTCAGTGGTTCGAATCCAATATCCCATATGGTCCCCCAAGCCTGCCAGGAGCAATTTCTGAGCATAGAGCCAGGAGTAACCCCTGAGCGCTGCCAGGTGTGACCCAAAAACTAAAAAAAAAATTGTTTTGTCTTCATAATAAAATAATATATAATAAAAGATGAAGCTTAAACTGGATCACTTGTTCCTATATCTTTTATTTGTTTTCAATTCAAAATTCTTCATTTCTTAATGGCCAGTATTCTTTTAGATCCACAGTTAGACTTCACACATTCAAGCTTCAACATAACTTTTTGTGATTATACCTTTTCTGGAAAACTGGCTTAGTCTATCCTCCATAACCACTATGTTTTCTCTCATAACACGATTTTCCCTGGGCAAAGAGAGAATCCCTTTCTTCCTTGTACAGTATGGCTCTGTGAGCTGATGCTTGCCACATTTCTTCAAAAAGTATGGCAGGTTTTCAGTACATTCATCAGGCTTGCAAGAGCGGTATCTCTGAGAAAAGAGGATGCTTTATTCAGATGCTATATATGAAGATATAGCCTATATAAATGATATATATGTAATATATCATATATATCTTCAAATTCAGATTTGTGGACCTGATTTACACCTTAAAATTCACAAACCAAGCAGGACATTCTCTGTTCTGGGACAAGAGTAAGGAAAGTTACTGTGCCTTCATTCTTGTAGAATGTAGAACCATCATTGTGCATCCTGGGGGAAAGGAAATATCTTTTTGTCTTTAGTTATAAAGATCCTCTCTAAGTACCTTGCTTTAAAGGTATTCTAAGTACATTAAATTTGAAACACATCATTTCTTTCATTCTTTGTATTTTAATTGATTATCAAGCTTATTATTATTATTATTATTATTATTATTATTAAATTGAGGCAGATAGGGAAGGGCCTCCCATGGCATTAAATTTTTTTAGGGGGGCCATACCTGGTGATGCTCAGGGGTTACTCCTGGCTATGTGCTCAGAAATCTCTCCTGGATTGGGGACCATATGGGACACTGGGGGATTCTAGGCTATCGCTGGCAAACAGATACCTAACTGCTTGTGCCACCATTCCAGTCCCAACTATCAGAATTTTTGAAGAAAACCTGTTTTCACTTTATTGTCTCATCCAGAAATTCTTTTATGGGAGGGAAGGTGACTGACTCAAAAAGCCCAAATAATGTATAAAACTGACTTTGTCTTCCTTGTCTGGGTAAGGCCCATGGTCCTAGACCTCCACAGATGTTCTTGGGTGGCAGATATTAGAGAGGCAGCATTAGATTCCCTTCAAGGGACTGCTGATTTTCCCCACACTTCACATAAGCCACCCAGGTACTTCCACTGGTACCACAACCATAGTGCTAGATCTTATTAGTGAACAGACAGATAAAGCCTTATTAGTGGCATTAAATAAAATTGATACATGCCACAGAGACCAGCACACATACAAAGAACATGAACAACCACTGCTGGCGAGGATGTGGGAGGAAAAGAACTCTTATTCACTGCTGGTTGGAGTGCTGTCTAGTTTAGCCTTTCTGGAAAACATTATGGAGATTCCTCAAGAAACTGGAAATTGAGCTCCAATATGACCAGCTATACCACTCCTAGGGATATACCCTAGGAACACAAAACCACAATACAAAAATGCCATCTGCATGCCTATATGCATTGCAGTGCTATTTATAATAGCCAGAATATGAAAACAACCCAGATACCTGACAACAGATGAGTGGCTAAAAAAAAACAAAAACAAAACAAAACAAAAAAAACCTGTGATACATATACACAATGGAATACTATGCAGCTGTCTGTTTTTATCCCATTTTACTGTAATACCTGTGTATTCATTCCTTCTATAGTAAGCATTAATATATTGAAATTAAGTGATACCTGTAAGAGGGAGCCCCATGACATGTGTGGGATTCTATGATCCAGACAATTCCTGACATTGTTTCTTCATGCTTTGCCCTAGGTCTTCGTTTGTTTCATTTGCACCAAGCTTCTAATGAAATAGTAAATCTGAAAATATGATTCCAGCCCTGTGTATAGATTTCCAGTCTTTAAACTAACTCTTTGTTACCATAGAGGGCATCAGTTGTGTTTCTTTTTGGTGAAAGTGACAACATTTAACTGTGTGCATAAGAAGAGGGTGAGAATTTTTCTCCCCTTTTTTTTGTTTATGTGACAGAGTCAGGTGACATGGAAATTAGTAGAATCTTCCTTGGTCCTAGTTCCATACAGTTGTGTTCCCTGGAGCTCTTGAATCCCCCACATCTGCTGGCCCTTAGTGGAGCCTCTCTCTCTCTCTACTTGTCAATGGAGGGACTCTGGGTTGTGTGGTCTGGAGTTGAGGCCTGTTCTCACTGGTCTGGCCTCAATCAAAGAGGTCTTCACTGAGAACTGGAAGAGATGAGCTCGTTTGTATAGGGACAGGGCTCTGGATATATCACTGACACTGACATTACCCATAGCATTTCTTCTGAGGACTGGAGTGCACTGGAAATGAACACAGTATGCAATAGAGACTTTAAACTAACTCCTAGTATGAGCCACAAAGTGCTCATGAAGAAAGGACATCAATTTGTTAGCTTGATAGGAATGTCCTTAGCCAAGAGGCCAGGTACTGTGATACTTGCTAAGAAGCTTGGTGGTCTCTGTATAGATTGATGGCAATTGTTGGGATGAAGGTACTTAATGTTATCACACTGATGGCATGAGATCTATTCAATAGCATCTCTTCTTGACAAACTTTAGGTATTCGTACTCGAAGGGAAAATGGTTGTTCAAGATGATTATACTCTGAATATTTATGAATAAAAATGACAGACTAACTGTAGACTGAGAACACTGATTGGATGAATTAAACTTTGGTTTTAGCAGAGCCCTTAGTTGTCTCCCTTTTTAACTCTGTTCCACAGTTCCTGCAGGGAAGTTGTTCTTTCCCTTTTCCTTATCACTCTTAGGACAAAATCTCCCCTTCATTTCAGTGAAAGCACAGTATTTGGTATCCTATTGTTAGCTATTAGTTCTCAGGACTGCATTCTCTTGTACCAAAATGGTCAAACTATTAGCATTTAACAGAATGTTCCTACTCAGAAGACAGTGCTGGTGAAATTTAAATAAACAGTTCTGTTCACAGTGTACTCTTTGAGGAGACAGGGCCATTGTTTCTGCAGGACTGGGACTGACTAGTGTGCAAAGAGCAGCCCTGCAGAGGGTGTCTTTGCAGCTGCAGAGGCTGCTGTATGGTTTGCATTCCACCCTTGTGTATTATCGGCAGGAACCTTCATTTTATCTGCAAGGTCTTGGGGTACAAATGAGACCTGCATACTCAAAATATTGACTCAGATGGAATAAGAAGTGGCAAACATAGTTCACATTTGAGTTTAGTCTCTTCATTCAGTCTGATTTTGAGCATAAAACTTGACAACACACACACACACTCACACTGTTCTATATAAAAGCATTTATACTGAGGATACTTTTCATTTCAACATCTTCCAATGTGCTAACTTTCTAGAAGAATCTAGGACACCATTTATTTCCTTATTTGTTAACTTATTTTATTGGTGAACATTAGGCCATGCTTATGAATTCAAAGAGTATCAAGAGAATCTTGTATGAGAAGCATGTACCTTTGAGCCCCCCACCAAATCTAAAATGTGAATTTATCATATTTCTGGTCTCCCCTTCCTCAGTGTTTGTGGGACTTTTGAGGAAGCATGCATGTCTCAGACACACTTCTCTGTGTTGCTACTCTCAGTCTGTTTTTCAGAAAACTGCCTATTTTTGCTTTGAATTAAGTGTTCTGCACACTAAATCTTGAATTACTATGAATAAGATGTTAAGTATCTCCTGGATACTGGGTGTAGTTATTGAAAATTATAAGTAAAAAATCCTATAAAAAGCTTTATCTGGGGCTGGAGTGGCGGCACTAGAAGTAAGGCATATGCCTTGCAAGCATTAGCCTAGGACAGACAGTGGTTCAAGCCCCGATGTCCCATATGGTTCCCTTAAGCCAGGAGTAATCCCTGAGCTTCAAATAGGTGTGACCCCCCAAAAGCTTTATTTTATACAAGTTCAGAATTGTATATAATATTTCAGGAAACATCTTACTCTCCAAGGTTCTCCAACTACTCTCTACCCCTTTTCCTAAGTCCTTTTACTGTAACAATGCCCCACATGGGAAAACCTAATTGTTTTAAATGACATTCCACTGCCGGTGGTCCCAGTGAAAGCAACAGTAGATTTTAATTCAAAACAAGAGATGTCTATCTAGGTCTTTAATTAACTGCACATGTTTGTAAGTTCACATTTGAACCCAAACAATTTTTGAGAAGAACAGTTGACTTTATAGATAAATCCAAACCAGAAAATCTTACCAAAAAATGGAGACTGAAATAAGAGTTAATAGCAAAGCTGCATGTTTGCAAAGTGAGCTTTCCCAAATGAAACCAGTGTGAACATTTAGATGGGTGGGTTCTCTTGCTGCTTTCTCAGCAGGAAAAGTTAAATAGACTCAGATTTACACAACAATTTTTAGCAACAATTTAAAAACAATAGAAGGCATGCCACTGGGCCTCATATGATTTATTGCCAAATGCGTTTTACAATGATTAATTGTCGTAAGCATCTGCAGCAGTGAGGTTTTCGGCTGAGAAGATGGTTGTGGGGTGTGACGGGAAAGGGAAATCTTGGAAAAGAGGTGGTTTGGTTTTCCTTTCACAGAAACTGAGCTATTACAGAAACCAAAGAGGTAAGGAGTTCCAAACCATTCTCTTGACCCCAGAGATGTATTCTCTTCCCTAATGATCTGTTTCTAGAAACTCTTAGCATGCCTGGTCTGAGATAGTAATTATTTAAATGCATGAAGGACATTTTCCTCCAAGGCTACTCATTTCCTAACGGTCAGGCCCCTTTCTGGTGACATTGTTGTATAGAAAGGAAGGAAGAGAGAAGGCCTTGAGGATTTGTATGTTATATACACAAACTTAACCTTTTCCCCAAGTTCTCCTGAGCTCCCTAAGGAAGGAAGAGTCTCCATTTTACAGATGAAGTAACTGAGGCTGAGCAGATTTTAGTGAGGGGCTCAAGGTTTCCATCCGGAAGAGGATGTGTGTGTGTGTGTGTGTGTGTGTGTGTGTGTATAATAAATAATTAATCCTTTTCAGCAAGACCAAGCTTTCTTTTAATCTCTGAGACTGCTGGCAAGAGGTGCTAAGTGCTGTGTCCCAAAAACTCCAGGAGGCAATTCTAGACACTGGTTCCACCTTAGAGAAGGGAGTTTCTTGCTCTCCCAAATTCCTCAGTCACTGTCCGTGGCTCCATCTAGGTTCTGGATGTTTCTCACTCTAGGTGGGTTCTCACTGTGAACTCCTTTGTTGTTCCCACTGTTTTGTTGTTTTCTCTTGTCTTTGTTCTTTTCTTGACATTGGTTAAAAATACATCTTAGTTCTAATTCACTACTGAAAACTGAGTTCTGAGCTTAAGTAAAGTGACTAGCATTTCAGATTCATGGATTAAAAAATACCTTTATAAATTATGTAACATGTATATTAATTAAATAATATTATAATATTTATTATGTACAACAGATTGATAAATTATATTTGCATACAGTGAACTCTTGTATCTGTTATATATACAAACATTAAGTATATTAAGTGTGCCTATTTAATACGTATGTTATACATACATAGCATATGCATGTTGTGTATATAGATATACACTTTATTATATGGATGCATATGCGTATGGACAATAACATTTGTGTGAAGTTACTTTATTAAAGAATTGAATAGGTGTTTAATAGGTGTTTATTAAAGATTGCATATTAGTCTGCATTTTTAATTTTCTATTTATTCATAAGTGCTATTAATTAAACAAAATAAAACTCAGACTAGGCAACGGGCAATTGCTAGTAGTAAAGAGTAAGACTAATTTTGCAAATAGCCTGTCTAAACACACATCATCTTTTGTAACTGTTTTTTCTTTCTTACCACAGAGCTGTGATGGCATGCCCTCCCTCTACTCCTTCAGAGAGATTTGCATGTCAGTAAGTTTAATCAGGAGTCCAGGGGATATAGCCAGTGATGGGAGTGGGGAGGGGGGCTTCAACTCAGTGGGTGCTACTACTATTGCCCATTTTGTCCTCTAGCTTACAACTATGATCATCAGAGAGTCAAGTTCTCTGAAAGAGGTTCACGACTCAAATATATTCCAGAAACAATCTCCCGTTGACTCAATTGAAGATCCTAGAGTTCCAGCTTCAGTTATTTAACCATTTTCTTCTAGATAGCATTCTTTGCACCTACTTATCACAGTGGAGGGGCCTGAGTTCTGTTCTTCTTCAGCTTCTCTGTCCCCTGTAGTTGGATATAGGGCTGGTTCTTCACATTATCTGAAAGGTTTCAGTGCTTTATCCTTCCCACTGTACTCAAAGGACACTTAGGAAGGCAGTTTCCATTTCTCATCCTTGTTTTATACTCCCCCCCCCCCAGGTTTGTATTATCTAGCATTACGTTTGACTTACTTAACTTATCTTGCATCTTGGAAGAAATCCAGGGAACAGGGACCTGTTGCCAGCCTGCATATACATAGTCATCTCAGTTAAAAGTGGAGTGGTAGAAGGGTACTGGTGTGTGTGTGTGTGTGTGTGTGTGTGTGTGTGTGTGTGTCTGTGTGTGTGTGTGTGTGTGTGTGTCAGTGGGGTGGGTGGGAGGAATCCTGTCTTCAGAAATATTATCTTCTGTTAAATATGAAATTTTCTGAAAAAGGAAATTTTAGTAGCTGTGACTTTGTCTTCTTACTAGGTAAGTGTTCACCATTTTTTTCTATGTCCTAAACCTAATTGTATTAAAAAAAAATTCAAGCTGGAGTAATGGCGCAGTGGTAGGGCATTTGCCTTCCACGTGGCTGACCCTGGATGGACTGTGGTTTGATTCCCAGCATCCCATATGGTTCCTCAAGACAGGACCAATTTCTGAGTAACCCCTTAGCCTCACAAGGTGTAGCCCAAAAATAAAAAAAACAAAAACAACAACAACAAAAATACCCTCAATCAACATGCAAACAGGGTGAAGAGCAAATAAATGCCAAAGAAAAAAAGCTTCTTTGCATGTTCTTTCCTGCTTCAAATCAGTTTTACTTTCTGCTTCTTTGTATAGCATTTCAAATCAAAGAAATCACCAGGATTTTGACTTTTAAAATAACCGTGGTGTAAAATGCTCCTCCATACATTTGTCTGAAATAATTTCTTTAAAAAATCCACATGTGAGTGCAACTGAACACATAATCATTTAACTGCAGAAAGAACAAAAATCCATTTCAACTATTAAACTGGATTTAAAAGGCATCAGGTGGTGAATTAAATGTTGAAACACAAAGCTGAGAACTTGAAATGTTGTCCAGATCTCAATTTTTTGATTCTTTAAACCAAAGATTTTCAACAAGTCAAAAGAAAGCCCATAAACTCCAAGCAATTGGGGGCAGAGGCGAAGAGAAAGTGGAGTAGGTTAGTTTGATATCAGATGTCTGTATCCTGAGATATTCTGAGAAACTTGAAACCTGGACCAAACACATCAACCTTTTTTCCAGAACAAGTGGAATAATTTTCCTGTGGTCACAGACAATAGAGTCACATTCCTGAACCTTATGCAGCTGTCAATTCATTGGAAGAAAATAGAAAAAGCCTTTAGTGAAACAACCATACATCCATGACATTACTAAATGAATGCTTCAACATTTTTCACTGAAATAAAATGCTCAGTAGCTCAAGTCGTTAAAATGGCCCACAACTCAATAGAGGAGAACAATATGATGGAAACAATTGGAGTTTTATTTGCCAGAAGCTGAGCTTGTGATACATAGAAATAACTCACCTGGCGGCTATCCTCCATCTATTATGAAAAAGAAGGAACAGCTGGAAAAGATAAAGTATGCCAGAAATCCTCGAAAGTTTTGAGTTTATTTATACTTAGGATAGTAAAACATACTAACCAAGCATTTTAGGAGGTGTAACGAGAGTTCTCCTTCCCACTTCAATCTCCTTGTTGAAGTTCCATATGTTATCAATTTTGAGCCTCCGCAATTTTATCCAGTTGAGGGAGCAATTGCATTCATGCATGGCTTGATTTTTTTTAAATTTAATTCCAGAATTTTCAGAGAAGTAGGTGGTGAACCCATAGTCAGGAGGTCAGTTGTGTATACAATAAACAGTTAAAGTATATGATGTTGGAACCAGATTAGCCTTGGAAATAGTTGGCCAGGAGGGTGTTTCAATAGTTAAAATTTTGCAGATGTATTTTTCACATAATAGATCATTTTGGCCAGAATAAAAAATGGGGAATAGGCTATTTGTGAACTTTGAAATAAATATGGGAAAATCTAGCTAAACATTTTTCAACAGGGAGGGGGTGTCATATGTCCCCAGAAAGCTACAGGATATTCCAAGGTGTCATAGGTAAAAGTAATAAAAATTAAGAAGTTTACAGCACAAAATTAGGGGGTCATTCAGTAGGACAGGAAGCCAAAAAATGTAACTAAATTAAAATGGGCTGCAGTTAAAAAACTGCATTTGAGATGCAGTTGAGAAACAGCATTTTAGATAAAAATCATGTCTGTGGTCTGGGATTGTGGAATATCCCAGCCCACCACACCCTGTTTTCATTGCTTTGGACTCACTGTGAAGAGAACAACTGTCACTCCTTTTCAGATATTGGCTGATGAGTAATAAATAAAGTGCTTTTATACAAAGAATCAGATGTAGATTCCCATTACCTTAAACACTTTATTTTCTAATTCCCAAGTACAAATACTAGAAAAGAAACACTCAGAGGCTCTGTGTGTAAATTAATGAGGTCAATAATATAAATAGGATGGGAGGACAAATTGATGCAGGGATTTGGTAGCTAGGAGATGAGATTCCATGAGAAATTTATGGCTGTGATTCACTCATTCAATTCATAGGTACATGATATTTACCAACCTTGTGTCTGTCAGTGAAGTAGGTCAAAGAATAATAGTGTGCCCAAGATGGACAATAAATTAATGAAAAAGATAACTTAATAATGTGGTAAATGCCAAGAAAGGTTAGAAGCATTGCATTCTTAATTCTGTCTTAAGTAAAGTGGAAAACTATTGAAAGGTTTTAAGCAGCAAAATGACATTCTCTAATATTCATTGATAAATTATCCGTGAATGAAAGTTATATCTGAATTTTAATAATTTGGATGGTACTTAAAGAATTATAACCCTGCCTCATACTACTAAACGTTTGATTCAAAAAGTCTGAAAGTGAAGCTCATGAATTAATTTTTGATAGGCTACACCCCATTGTGTTCAGAGATTATTCTTGGCTCTATGCTCAGGGACCACTCCTAAAAGACTTGGGGGTCCATATGTGTTGCTGTGGATCGAAATGATTAAGATGAGCAAAAGGAAACATCTTTTTCACGGAACTATCTCTCCAGCCCTTATGAATTAGTTTTGTATTGGAAACCTAATACAAAACTGTTTTTCTTTTTTGAAAATGCAAAATTGGGTTGTATTTTTAGTGCACTGCTACATTCAAATGAACATATTTAGATTCACAAAATGTCATTAGTAGTGTTCTTTCCAAAAACATGATTGGCAAAATAAAAAGGTAAAAAGGGGAAGTGTAATGAGAATATCTTTAACTTTCAATGGAGTACAAGAGTATATTTAATGAAGAAAAGTGAAGAAATGTGTTCAGTAATTCATGCATAACTTGAGCTAACAAACAAACAAACCAAAAAACTCTCTTCCAATAGGTCCAGAGACTTGACGAGAAAATTAATATTTCTAAGTGCTTTAAGTAAAATAAAAGGGAATGAATTACAAAGTAGTGTTCTGAGGCATGAGGTATGCTTTGAAATGCAACATGCTAAATCTGACCATTTGTTCCTGCTTCATTTTGGAATAATCTAAAGATCTTTTGTGTTTGCACTCACACTCATTCTGGTTGTTTTCGTTTCTGGGCAATAGTCAGGATGGGTGACAGTAGAAAACAATCTCCAAATATTCTGTGACTTATAAACACAAACTTCCTTATATTCATGAGGGTAGAGGATTGGAGGGCTTTACAGATACTCCTCGATTAACGACCTACCTGTTTAGCGACTGCTTGCACTTAGACCATCTCTTCACTGTTATTTTATTTTATTTTAAATATCCTTTTTCATCTTGTACACTCTACAGTACAGTACTGTGGTTATTGGTGCTTTAATGTACCTACTTTACTAACTTTATGTTCTGTAATACATTGCAGTACTGTGTGTAACTTACACAACCTATGCAAATTAAAACAAGTGGAAGTTTTCAGTGTGATCTTTCTCGTTATTTTACTCACTCAGAATACTGTATTGTCAAGTACTATGCATATACTGTACTACTGTATACAGTACTTGTAGTTCCTCACTTAACGACCAATTCACTTAAGCACCAAGTCTTTGTAATGGAACTTGGTCATTAAGCGAGGAGTATGCTATTTGACATAATTCTCATTCAGGGTCCTAGAGATAGTTTTACCTTGGTACTTTACCTTTTTAGGCCTCCTTCTGTCTACATATGTCAATTTATGGTTTAATGACCATGTACATTGGCTAACAATTTGGGTTGTCAGAAAGCAATCCTCTTGTGAGATCAGAAGGAGAGCAAAAGGAACATTGAAATCATCTGCTACTGAGGTAATAGGGAGGCAGAAACCTCAAGCATAGGAAAATATTCCTAAATCTTGAGGAGCAATGAACATCTATAAAAAATGGAATTAGTAAATGATTGAAATAGTGGTAATGTTTCCAGGATGGTCAAAAATTTCCATAGTGGAATTTCCTAATTTTTTATAAAAACATTTTGTCAACTAGGGCAAATTGAAAAAAATAGTTAATATATTTTTGTTTGGGGCCACACACCCATTGGTGCTCAAGGCTTACTGTCACCTTTGCATAGAGGGGCCATTTCTGTTATGGCTCAGGTAATGTATCTTAACAAAAAAATCTTCTAGTTGAATCTCTGGAAACACTGAAATATTGGAAATATAGAAGAGCTGTTATTAGAGAAAATATTAAGTTGTTGCTGCTTCTTGTGTTGGAATTTTTAGTAGTGCCTGGTCTCATTGTTCCCCAGACTAAGACATTTGGTGGAATAACAGTTGCATCTGTTGTAGACTGTCAGTTAACCCACTGTACAGCATAGCTGAGTTCTGCCACATCTGCATATGTATTCTTTCCTGCAAAATAAGATAGAAAGAATTCTTAATCACCAGTGTCTCCCGGAAAAAAAAAACCAGCCACTTTACTCCTGAGGTGCTAAATATGATGAACAGTTTTGAGTCTCTTACAATATAAAACAATCACAAAACAGTATGCATCATGTTTTAAATTTCTGAGAAATTTATGTAATATAATTTACTGCAAAGGAGTAAAAAATCTGTCTTCTATAATTTTAGATGTTAAAAAATCCACTATGGAATGAAACTTAAGATATGCTTTATTAACTTCATTTTGAATTTCTTTTCCAGTTTATTGCATATGAGTCTCTGAGAAGTTGCTTAATCCCAAGATCCCTCATTTGTAAAATAAATTCTAATTTACTTCTAAGGTTCTTGTGAGAACAAAATGAGGTAATATGACAAAAGGGCTTGTTAGCATAGCATCTTAAAACATCCCGAAGCTTATTTTATGAATAAGGAATGAGAGAAGGGCTCAACCAGTGAATGACTATTATTAATTTTGTAACATTTTACAATGGTGTTTACCTGTCCACATTCTATCCTATCAGCTTCTCACCTCCAAGTTTCTGGAGATTCCTTCCTCTCAGAGAATTTTAAGACGTGTGTGTGTGCATGTGCGTGTGCGTGTGTGTGTGTGTGTGTGTGTGTGTGTGTGTGTGAGAGAGAGAGAGAGAGAGAGAGAGAGAGAGAGAGAGAGAGAGAGAGAGAGAGAGAGAGAGACCTTCAGAGGTGTTCAGGGCTTAATTCTAGCTATGTACTCAAGCATCACTCCTGGTGGTTCACAGGGCACCATATGAAGTACTGAATATCAAACTTGGATTAGCTTCATGCAAAGCAAGTTCCTTAACATGAACGAACATCATGGCCCCTAGACTTCACTTTTTATTCCAACTAACACTTTCTTGGATAGCTGTTTCACAAAATAGAGTCAATGAAGTGTGTTTTTGTTTGTTTGCTTGCTCTGGAGGCCACACCTGGTGATGCTCAGGGGTTGCTCCTGGGTTGGGGGACCATATGGGACACCAGAATTGAACCCAGGTCCATCCTAGGTTAGCCACGTACAAGGCAAACACCCTACCTCTTGCAACACAGCTCTGGCTTCCAATGAGTTGTTTTCTTCCTTATCCTGCTATTCGGATTTTCATGGCTATATTAATCCAACCTAGTCCTTGAATTTTAATGTCTGTGAGATGATATCCAGCTATCAACCCCCAAAATGATGTTCCCCTATATTTCTCCTTTCTTAAACCTCTTCCTTTGATATGTAAAAGCCCAATGAATAGGAACTTTTGTCTCCCTCTAGACCTTCCCCCTCCTTCAGAGTGGGTATCAGTATAATAAAGAAGAGTCAATTTTGGCTAGCTTCAGATATATCACCAGGTGCAAACTGGTTCCATGGCTCTTCCTTGAATGGCTTGGCTCATTATTTCTTTGCTGCGTCCCTGCTTCTTCAGATCTGTCAGCCTAAGGGGTTAGAAACATGGCCTGTGGGGTAGTCTCACAAACTCTTGGATTTATTTTACAACTGGCACTCCAAAAGTAATCAAGAACCAAGGGACCCAAGAAGACCCCAACGATGGTGAGATCCTTGACCCTCTGGTAGCGAATCACCATGGTGACCTCCTTGAACTGGACTGAGTGTAAAGTGCCTTTTATCAGGACATTGGTGCACATGACCCATCCTGAATGTGGCAGAGGCCCCTTCTGGCAGGACAGAAGCAGGCAATGAAGGAGAGAGAGCTGAAGACTCTGAGAAAGGTTCCAGAGGCCAAGGCCTATTGCAGGGGTAGCGAACAGGATTTTTACCCTCTCTCAAAATGCAATATGTGTTTAATATATGATTGTTAAAATTATATGCTTTTGTGTGAGTGTTTGTCTGTTTTGGCAGGTCACTGTGTGGTGTGGCTCTCTGACTCTCACAGTTTAAAATTTTGGCTCTTTGTGTCGAACTTGTTCGCCACCCCTGGATTGCCTTTCTTCTTCCAAAAGTGCTTTGAGTGAGGACCTTGACAGTCCAACCTGCAGCAGCTTATCCAGGTCACTGATGGGATAGAAGCCAAAGATAAAGCTCCAATGGAAGGGGACTAACAGCAGGGAGATGAGTGGGTTCCTCCACCCAGATTCTAGCTGAGGGACCAAAGGCCTTTCTATCCCAGATGACCTAAGCAGGAGTAGATGGAGAAGATGGAGGATCTAAGCCCAGAAGAAGCCCAATGGAGAAGCTCTTTTCAGAACCTCCTGCAACTTTGTTCTAGGTTAATTTCTTGACCCTATTCACATCAGTCAATTGCTGATTACATTGTGTTCTGGTTAAACTTGTGTTTTACCTGTATAGGTCTTAATGCTAATGCTTTGTTCTATGCCCCATTGCAAATTGATACTTTTGTACCCAAATTTAATCGTTTAATATTAGTTTGCACAGTTTCAGGGAAATGCATAATGTTGTTACATTTTTAATGGTCCTCAGCTGTCCTAGTGAATATTTCCCAATTGCTGTGATGTTTGATTGTGTATATATTGTGTGTATTATTTAGCAACTTATTCTAAAAATTTTGTCTGCAAAAGTGTTATAATGTCTTTGTCTACAGAAGTAGTTGGAAAAGGAACTTGGATTATATAGACTCTGATTACAGTGCTCATTATAAGAATATTTTAGCAAACTTATTTTCAAACTATATACAATATCTGCAAAAATGTTTTTTGTGTAAGGAAGTTTATGAACAGAAAATCGGATGTTTTAGACTCTTATTAAGAATGTAAGAATGTGGGGCCCAAGTGGTGGCGCAAGTGGTAAGATGTCTGTCTTGCCCACACTAGTCTAGGATGGACCACGGTTCAATCCCCCAGCATCCCATTTGGTCCCCCAAGCCAGGAGCAATTTCTGATCGCATAGCCAGGAGTAATTCTTGAGCATCACTGGGTGTGGCCCAAAAACAAAAACAAACAAAAGAATAAAAATTTTTTTTAAAATGTTCAATGTAAGTATATCTGCAGAAAGGTTCTGTTTCTATTCAGAGAAGTCTATGAAAAATTTTGTGATATGGAAAAAGCTATTTGTTTTGAGAATGATACAACAATTTATTCTTTAATGTTATCGTAGTCCTTTTACTGTGTCTATGCAAATAAAAACCACTTTTATAAGTTCTGAGCTGGGGTTCCTACCTCTGGCAGAAAAATAAACAAAACTTTTGTAATGTTTTCTTTTCTTTTTCTTTTTAAAAGAAGGGTGGAATCATAAGATGACACCCAGCTTATCAACTCCAAACAAAGATGTTCTCCCAACTTCTTCCTTCCTTAAACCTCATCCTTTGATATGTAAAAGCCCACTGGATACGTACCATATTTTCTGGCACATAAGACAACTTTTTAACCCATGAAAAACTTCTTGAAAGTCAGGGGGTAGTTTTATACGCCAGTATACAGCATGCTGAAACTTACTCCAACTTCAGGGATGAGTGATCCACCCCCCTCTTACCACCGCATCCCATCCAGCTGCCAGGCATCATCACTCAGTCCTGTGCTTGTCCTGATTAATCTTCCAGGGCACACAGAGGAGCTGAGTTACCAAGTGCCGCATCCCATCCAGCCACCGGGTGTCATTGCTGATATTCGGCTTTCCATTGTTCTGAACAGTGTCGCCTGAACAGAGGACTTTTATGGAATACAGAGGAGGTGCTCTGTCTCCCTGTAACTGTCCTATTACTCATTGCACCCTAGCCAGCTGCTCTTGAAAGAGTGCTCTTAATGTAGATCACAATTAAAAAATCACAGTCACTCACTGCAAATGACCAATGTAAAATGATTGTTGACACTCCAAAATCTAGCTTTATTAAACATATACTGTTAACCTGAGGGTTCTACTCTTTTTCTCTTACATTTTTAAATTTCCATTTGCTGTGTGTTAAAAGAAAGGAGTCTTATATAGAAAATATAGCCCAACCCCTATATTTTAACAGAAAAAGTAGGGGGGTCGTCTTATATGCCCAGTCATTATATACACTGGAAAATACAGTACTTTTGTCTCACTCTCGACCTTCTCCCTCCTGTTGAGTAGGTATTGCTATAATAAAGAAGTGTAAGTTTTGGCTTGGTCTCAGGGATATCACCAGGCACAGACTGGCTCCATGGCTCTCTTCTAACTGGCTCCATGGCTCTCTCCTAACTGGCTTGGCTTATTATTTCTTTTATGCTACCCTGATTCTTCAGACCTGTCTACCTCAGGGGTTAGAAACCTGGCCTGGGGGGGTGGTCTCACAAATTCGTGTGTTTTATTTTATACACATCTTTACATTTTACCCTAATGTCACCCCAAAGAATGCTCAATTCTGTTACTGAAAGTCTAGGATCAGATTTATTATATAGTTTTCCTCTCTTTTTACAGAAGAATGAAGACAAACTTTGGGCTCATAGATATCATCCAAAATATTGCTGAGTTTCTCCTGCTTTTCCTTCTGCTGAATTTTTTCAAAGATAGAGAAAATAAGTACGAGAAATACTGCAGAAAATTTTCTTAGAACCAAATATCTAGAAGGCTAGCCTTGGTGCTACAAAGTTCAGCTGTTGCAGAGCAATGTCACTTAATAGGACTATGTCAATATGACACTTTCAAAAAACGTTAAGAATCACTGTCTATTCTGAATGAGGTAAAATTTGATTAATTTCATTATTTTTGTTCCTTTCGCAATATAGCTCATCATGGCACATCATATTTTTCTCAAAGATGAGAAAATAGAATATTGCTGATTTCATCACGCTATAAATGTTTCAGGATTGTTGAATTGTGAGCATTTTTCTTTATCCTTTAGCCTTCTAAAAGTCCTTGAGTGAAAAACACAGGATGTGGTTTGAAAACAGCACATTTAAAACTGAAAAGTGCGATTTTTGATAGCTTTGTCTCTTTGAACTGAGTGGTGTTATTCATAATGAGGCAGCTGAAGGTTTTTTAATTTTATTGGTTATTATTTAGCTAAGAATAAAATTACTGAAATTCTGACTAAGATATGTCTCTATACAAAAGCAGCAAATATATTCAAAGGCACTTTCATTCCTAATGGCAACATATCCAGGCTGCCTTTTTATGTCTTGAGTTGAATTGCAGGGTTCAAATCACTTCTTCCACTTACTTCCTCTTAGATTTGGTTAAGGGAATAAGTAACCTCCACAAAACAGCTTCTTCCACCCTGATATGAAAAATATCTACCACTCTGGATTCATTATGATAAATAAATATAACCACTAGAGTTCTTAAATATGATAGTCTAGAATAAAGTAGCTTGCATTTATTAAGTATCCACATAATACTCTGGGTTGATTGATGGCCTATGTGCTGCCCAGCTTTTCCGCTCATAATTACCAAAACTTTTGCATTTATTAGGATAGTATTTTTTTGTAGTAGAAATAAATTTTGAGGGAGATATTAATTTAAATATTTACACAAAGGCACACACCAGGATAGGCAACTGAGTCCAGGATCCTGACAAAATTTAGCATTTAATGGGAAAAGTCTACACAGAATAAACAAAACAAAAAATCCTGATGGATTAATAGCTGTGGGGTCTTGAGTATAGAAAGGAAAAAAAAAACACTTTTTGCAAAATGAGATACTGAACCGCAACAATAGTACTTTTACTTTTATTTATTTTGTGAGGGGGTTGTATCATACCACATGCTCTGTGTGCAGGGTATTCCTGGTGGGCTCCAGGGACCGTATAAAGTGCCAGGAATTGATTAAAATTGGATGGGCCACATGCAAACAAGTATTCTAACCACTATCTATTGTTCTGGCGCATTAGCGATGATTTTAAAACAAGCATATAAGTTCTTTAACATTTCTTTGTTCAATTATTGGTTGACCTCCCACCCATGAAAATGGATTATGTTTAGTGATGGTTTAATTGACTGATAGAGGTGTCTGACTTACAATACTGGATCATAAAAGGCATTGTGGCTTTCTCCTTGCTTTCTCTCTTCCTTGCTTTCTCTCTTCCTTCCTTCCTTCCTTCCTTCCTTCCTTCCTTCCTTCCTTCCTTCCTTCCTTCCTTCCTTCCTTCCTTCCTTCCTTCCTTCCTTCCTTCCTTCCTTTTCCTTCCTTCCTTCCTTCCTTCCTTCCTTCCTTCCTTCCTTCCTTCCTCCCTCCCTCCCTCCCTCCTTCCTTCCTTCCTTCCTTCCTTTTCCTTCCTTCCTTCCTTCCTTCCTTCCTTCCTTCCTTCCTTCCTTCCTTCCTTCCTTCCTTCCTACCTCACTCCCTCCCTTCCTTCCTTCCTTCCTTCCTCCCTCCCTCCCTCCCTCCCTCCCTCCCTCCTTCCTTCCTTCCTTCCTTCCTTCCTTCCTTCCTTCCTTCCTTCCTTTTCCTTCCTTCCTTCCTTCCTTCCTTCCTTCCTTCCTTCCTTCCTTCCTTCCTTCCTTCCTTCCTTCCTTCCTTCCTTCCTTCCTCCCTCCCTCCCTCCCTCCCTCCTTCCTTCCTTCCTTCCTTCCTTCCTTCCTTCCTTCCTTCCTTCCTTCCTCCCTCCCTCCCTCCCTCCCTCCCTCCCTCCCTCCCTCCCTCCCTCCCTCCCTCCCTCCTTCCTTCCTTCCTTCCTTCCTTCCTTCCTTCCTTCCTTCCTTCCTTCCTTCCTTCCTTCCTTCCTTCCTTCCTTCCTTCCTTCCTTCCTTCCATCGCCACACCTGATGATGCTCAGGTGTTACTCCTGGCTATGTGCTCAGAAATTGCTCCTGGGTTGGGAGACCATATGGGATGCTGGGGGATATAACCATGGTCCATCCTAAGTTAGTGCATGCAAGGCAAATGTCCTACCACTTGCGCCACTGCTTGGGCCCCTCTCCTTACTCTTTCTATGGAAAAAGCCTTTCGACAATGTAAGGACTGATACCAATACCATATGAACTATCATGAGTTTATACTCTCCTTCAGTCAACTCTTCAAATGATGTAGTCCAGCTGTCTTCTTGTCTGTAGTTTCATGAGACATCTTTAGTCAGAGTTTTTTGACTAGCCTCTTGATTCACAGAAACTGCAGTACTAAATACATAACATTTTCAGTTGTTGGGAATTAGGAGAAGTATGCTCTGCAGTAATAGATCACTAATGCAGAAGTATAAACGTTTTCAATGGAAAATTCTATCTGGTGGGAGCACGGAGGCCTAGGCTGAGTGGTTATAGGGAATGCATGAGTCTGAGAGCCTTATCAGTCATGTTTAAAATTTAGAAATAATTCCATCAGAAACACTTAAGCTCAAATATATATTTACATACAGGAATCAGTTGATGATGATCAACTAATAAGTTGATCAACTTGATTAGTTGAATTATGATATATTTGGCATGTAACAAGAAGGAGAAGAGACTGGCCGTCAGGTGAGAGATGATGACTCCAATTTAGCATGTTCAAGGATAGGAGAAAGGCAAAAGAAGGCTAAACTAAGACAATTGCAGAAGGGTGAATATGGGAGAATTTCTTAAAATATAAGGATATATTAAAAGAACCAATTTCCAGGACTACCTTCTACAAATGGGCTTCACTTTGCATTGTGAGAGAAAAAAACATGGACTTTTATGACAACCTGGTATTCACTTCAACATTATCTCCTACACACAGATACTTCCCTGTGCTAATAAAATGCAAACTTTACAAAGAGGTCTTGCAATTAGGAAATCTCTCTCTTAGGATTTAATTTTAAGTGTTTGAAGTGGTCCTTTATGGAATTCTGAGTTCAAGAACAAAAGGAAGATAATGAGTTTCTACCTTCTACTAACCAAAAGCTTCAGATGTGTTCACTGTATAAGTAAGATAATACGGTATTAGATTGAATTATAGTGGGCTGATTTATACTCCTATTAGAATATATATTAGACATGGTTTTGAAACATTGAAAGATTCAATCTATGACTAATACAGCCTAGACAGTGATAATTTTTACTTAAGTAGTACTCTTCTCCTTCAAAAATTTGAGTATCTTAGAAAAATAACACCTCTTTTATTTTGGAACTCCCAGAAAGGGATGTATGTGCAAATATTAAGACACAAATATATTAAATGGTG
Organism: Suncus etruscus; assembly: GCF_024139225.1. NCBI lineage: Eukaryota > Metazoa > Chordata > Mammalia > Eulipotyphla > Soricidae > Suncus > Suncus etruscus. The sequence goes on from NC_064857.1 coordinate 43,380,643, forward strand.
ACATTTGTATTCAAATGAAGAGGGAAGAAACCATTTTATGTCTGTATATATACATACACACATTTTGTTGTATTATTTTTTACATACGGTATCATCCCTGCTACATTTCAAGATGTTTCTTTTGGAAAATGAGTCCTAATTAATTTATCAGAAAATTTATCAGAAAGCTGAAAAAAATTCAAGCGCTAAATCTTATTTTCAGAAGACAAATATCTGTGGACAGTAATAGTAATCAGGTTATTCATTTCTAATTTTGAAATTACTTTTAAAGAAACCAGTTCTTTTACCTTTAAGTGCTACATGAAATTTTTGAAGAAATGTTCATTATCATATGAATTGATACTGTAAATAATCATTGAATACTCAATGTAGTTAGAAGTCAATAAGATGAGTCTAACAAGTGGAACAATTCTTTTAAAATAAACGTGAAGTGTAAACTCCTCTATGAGGCAAGTAAGTGTTGCTGATTTTGGAAATCTATCTACAGAGAGGTCCCCAAAAGAAAACAAAACTGATGCAACAAATGACCCATTAATGAGGAATGAGTGAATGAGTGAAGAAACTATGAACACAGTCAGTCTCAATAATTTGGGGCTCGAACAAATTGGAAACAGTACTACAGATTTCAAGGGTATTTCTCCATTGTTAAGCACTCATAAATATTTACAACTGAAGAGTATTGAGGAAGATGTGAAAATTCTGATGTTGATGACAAGATAAAAATAACCCAAGTGTGAACTAAGTAAAGAAGCAGGAGTATATTTTAGGATCCTTAATGAAACTATTTTAGTGAAAGTACATTGCTATGGCTACCATTAAGAATACAGCTGCTCAGAATAATTGTGCTATGCAAAAATAATTTAATGAAACATTGTTTCTCAGAGACAATCAAAAGTCTGCTTCTGTCTCATAGTTCCGAGTGAAACTTTTGTGAAGGGTGCAAACGAAAGGACAAAGAGAAACCACCACCATTAGTGCCTGCACCAGAGCTATTTATTAGCATAACTTTTTCTTTTCTTTTTCCTTAAAGATTTCATAACAACTGAAGTATGTACAAAGTCTTACAGCATTTACACCATAAAAAGTTTCCTATTAGCTGATGAAATCTAAGGTAGTGCTGCTGAGAACTTGAGAACAAGACTACAGGAGCAATGGAGCAGACCACAGCACGTTCACCTCTCTGCTACCACACCACAAGAGTCAGCTGTTGGACAGCTAACAAAAACCACCTGGAAGACAAGTTAAGGGGCAAAGGGTTGGGGGGGACACACAAGTTGATATGCAGCACTAGACCAGGGGTAGAAAAGCTACGTGTTTCTACAGTTTCCTAGAGCTGTAACAAAGGTCCACAGCCTGAGAGAATAACATAGGCAAGACAACACAATTGCACTGCTCAGTTAGGGTTGGGTTACCAAAGGCATTCACTTCTGAATGGAGGCGCTACACTGATATGGCTGGTATTTCCATTTGTGTTCATGTCTTCAGAACTCAAACCTGCACAAGCCCCACTCCCCTCTCCCAAATAAAAGCCACAACAAAGGGAAAGGGGGTGGAGAATGGAGGAGAATTAGCATGGAATACTTGACCAAAACAAACAAACAAACAACTTTAAAAAAGACATTCAGTATAAGTTTTGGGGTGGGCATTCCTTCCAAAGATTAATAGTAGAAATTCCTTTATCAATCCAAATCAGAACATCAACAGAACCCCCAAGCACCCAACTTCCTAGATTGAATCAACTTCATTGTATCTGATTGTCTTTCCTCTGGATCAATATTACACAAGACACCAACATTTACACACTGAGTAGGACACAGAGCATAGCATTGCTGACCCAACCGTTATTTTAATAAGTGGCAAAGAATTTCACTATGTAAATGCTTATTGGCCAGCTCACCACTATCTTCCTTAGAAAGCCCCAATGTTTCTGTGTCAGGTCAGGTCAGGTCAGTTCCATCATTAACATTTTGTTAGGTAGCAGAGCCCATATATTCCCCCCCTCGAATCGTTTTGGTCTCACATGTAGGCAAATTGGCTTGTTATTTATTATTATTTTTTTTTAAAGATTCTGCTTTCAACTTAAAAGCCAGTTGATAAAACATTTTTTTAATTAAGACACAATAGCGTGGGATATAAAACACAAGAACCACATAAATATTGAAGAGTCGTATACCATATGTGTATGTATGTGTAAACAGTTTTTGCTTGAAGATCAAAGCCCTAATTAGATTCCGGCCTGAAACTGTAGGCAGATAGATAGATGTGTGTGTGTGTGTGTGTGTGTGTGTGAAGCCAGGCTCTGCAGAGATGGTCAGTCCGAGTGGAAGCCAGGTCGGGTCCCCATGTTGACAGGCATGCAACTTGAAAACATTGCACAACAAGCAACACAAAGAGAGTGGAGAAGCTCACGACACATCAGGGAGACCTCGCAACCTTTCATCACGAAGGTGGGTGCCCACAGAACCCCCTCGTCTACGTGCTGTCAACTCGTCCCTTACACATGGGACACCTTCTGGGACTCCCTCGCTTGCTTGATGCTATATAACCACTTAATGATCCTGGCATTCCTTTCGATGGCCGAGATGCCGTAGGGCACCCGGTCGTTGGCACTGTCCTCATTCCTAAGGTCACTGTTACTGTCCTGAGACTGTTCACAGTCGGAGCTGATCATGCTGGCGCTGCGAAAGTTGAGCGAGATGATGTCGGAGTTGGCCCTGGCGAAGTTCTCCATGCCCAGGTTGTCCAGCTCTTCGGGGTCCAGGCCGCAGTAGTTGAAAAACCTCTCCACGTCGGCATCCACTCGGAAATAACGATCGCTCAAGTCGGATTTGGACCTCTGCAGGGAAGGCCTGCGACTGACCCCACCGCTGCAAGGGGCTTCCACCACTGGAGGGTCGGCCTCTGGGGATTGGAGTGTGGTAGCCAGGGGGATCCCCTGGGGTTTGGGGGGCAAAGGGGGCGCCGAGCTACTGCAAGGGAGGGCTTTGAGGGCCTTGACGCTGCTGGTCACTTTGCGGATGTCCGAGGAGCTGTGCGACACGTGGAGGAAAGAGTCGGCCGAGGGTTCCAGCAGCCTCCTCCTGCTGCCCACGTCCACGCGCGACCCGCTGTCCTGCGTGGTTGGGTACACTTTGAGGGACTCGGCGAAGGAGTGTCGGTGCGGGTCGGGGCCAGGGTGTGGGGCCCAGTTGCGGGCCCCGCTGTGCTTGTTGTGTCCAGAGCCCGAGCTGGACCCCTCGGAGCTGTTGAGGATGTTCTTGAGGATCTCCAACTTGAGGGTCTCCCGCTGCACCACCCCGCTGTCGGTCTTGGCGTGGGGACCGAACACGCGCAGCGTGGGGCTGCCCAGGGCGCGCTTGGAGGCCGCGGGGCCCACGGGGGGCTTGGCCAGCACGGTGGAGGCGGGTTTGACGGGCTCCTGCTTGGCGTTGATGACCTCCTGGCTCTTCACGTATTTGGCCTTGTCCGCCTCTAACCTCTCCACGGCGCTCAGCCTCTTGGGGTTGGGCTCGGCCGCCTGGCGCCGAAAATAATCGGGGCCCTTGTTGAGGATGCGCAGGGGCACCGCCGAGGTGAAGGTACCCGCGGGGCTCACGGGCTTCACCATGCTACCTGTCTGGAGGGTCTCGGTGGGCATGGCGGGCGCTCGCTCCCCGGCAGCCGTGTTGGATGCGGTCGTGCGCGCCTCCCGATGATGCGCCCGACAGACACATGTAGAGGTACCCGGAGCACAAAGGGGAGCGGCGGACCGAGCTTGCAATCCGCGCGTCGTCAGCAGCAGCTGCAACAGCCACAGCAGCTGCAAGAGCCACAACAGCAGCAGCGCATTTCCCAGTTCTTGCAACGCCCTGGGGTGATTTTCATGCACTTTTCCTCCCAAGGGGTCCAGGCAGCCAGCCAGGCGCGCTTCTAGGGACACATAGAGATACCCGGAGCACAAAGGGGGGCGGCGGACCGAGCTTGCAATCCGCGCGTCGTCAGCAGCCGCTGCAACAGTAACTGCAGCAGTCACAGCCACAGCAGCAGCAGCAGCACCGCATCTCCCAGTTCTTGCAAAACCCTGGGGTGGCTTTCATGCACTTTTCTTCCCGCGTGGTCCAAGCCAGCCAGGAGCGCTTCTAGGGGGTGCGGGTGGGAAAAGAAAACCAAGGGGGTGCACAAATTCCTCCCGAGCTGGCTCCCAGGCCGCCACCTTCTCTTCTTTCTTTCTTCTCCCCGAAGGAGGTGGGAGTCTCCGCCAGGTCTTTGTTTGGGTGGCACCGGAGGCAGAGCTGAAACACAAAACAGCCAACCGCGGGTGAGGATGGGCGGGTGACATCACGGCGGGAGCAACCCAGAAAGCCCCCCAAGACCCTCCGCCCGGGCCCAGTTCCGTGAGCCCCCCCCCCCCACCATCACGCCCCGGAGGAACCCCGCACCTGGCTTCCGAACTCGCGCACCCCCTTTTTCCCTGCCACCAGGTATGGCTATTGGAGACAGAGTTCCTACGCGCGCGCGGGGATTCTTGGAGATGCCTCCCACCCCGGCCACGGGCGAGCCAGCGCCGCCTCCAGATAACGCACGCCCTGATGGCATCCCTGGGAGCAAAGCCCTGGGAGCACTGCGGGAGGGAGAACAGGCGCCTTCTTCTGCAAGGCTGGATGGAGGTTCCCAAGCTGCAAGGGATTTGCACCCCCAGAAATGCCTCTTTCTGCACTGAAGGCTACCACTTAGGTGAATGCCAGCGCCTCACTCTTGGGCAAAGAAGCCAAAACTTATTCCTGACTCCCAAGGTCTCCATCGCGCCACAAAGAAGGGCTTTTTCACATTTTTGTTAGTTACTGTATTTCTTTAGTTTGAGGTTTTATTTTTTTTTATATAGCTTTATGAATGTCCAGATATGTCCACACCCGGCGAATGAGCATCAGGAATTACTCCTGATGTCCCAGGGGGGAATTGGTGGGAAGCCAGGGATGGAACTAGGGTTTACTGCGTGCAAGACAAGCACCCGGCTATGCGTTGTAGTATCTATCTCCTGCCCCCTGAAATGTTCTTTTTAATGCTCGTAAAAGGAAAGACCATGGGCAAGAAGTGGGGTTAACGGTTGAGCACTCTTTTCCCACTATCCCCAGAATTCACCCTAGTAAATCACTCATCCAAACTCCCAATATACACCTATAAGGAGCCTTTCTACTTAATACATAGAACAAAAGCCTGTTCTTTGCCCCCAAATTCTTTGCCTTTCAGTAGACAGAATAATTGTGAACACACCACTATTCAAAAGTAATTGGTTCAAGACCTTTCCCTGCATCTTTGAATGAGAAATCTTTAGAGTAATGTAATCATCTAATAAACAACCAAGTCATATTACTATAAAACCATCTCATTGTAAGAAAATGAGGCATCTCTTTAATCACAAGCTGGGGGGGGGTGTGTGTGTGGCAAACTCAGATATTTTGTATTTCTAAATGTCATCTCTAAATGCAACTCATCCAGAGGCAGTTTGGGGAATCTGCAAAAGGATTTGTTCAGTAAAAATATTTTCCTATGCAAGCTTTGAGAAGCCCCAAGGTAATTCCGACATAATCATTTCCTTTAATTGTGTGGTTCTATTAAAACCACCTCCTCTCTGGAAGATTTAGTGAGCTTGTTTCCTTGAACATATTTGGAATGAAATGCCAGAAGGGGAGTGATGATTCTGCCACGGAGCCTGGGCATCTGCTCATACGCACGACCTTGCGGTGCCCATCACTGGCAAGATGAATGGGCATCCAGGTGGGAGGTGGCCATTCCCTCTTCACTGACAGGGCCAGAGCAGGCAATAGAAACCAGGTTCAGAGGCAGCCCTGCTGGATCACAGCAAAGGCTGGAGAGAAGAAAGCTTCCAGAGGAGGCTACATTTCTCCTAAACAGAAGAAACATTCTAGGATTTCTTCTGGACTGGGATAGATCCAGAGAGGACAGTTGACAGCAGGTTTGGGGTTAGAGGGAGTAATAGAACTGAAATCTGTGGTCATCAGCTTTGTGTCTGAAGACCACAACCAGCCTCCAGCCAGCAAGTCTTTGGCCCAGCAAGCAGTTGGAGATGAAATCCATACTCTTTTCCCTATGGCTTTTTCTCCTCTACAGGTAGGCAGAGGATTTCCACCATTCCTTTCAAATCAGGTGGCTCTCATGAACTAAGAATGTATGAGCTGTTTCATATCTTAGAATGAATCGAGTTATTTTCAATTACAAAAGACACAGGGGAATGGAAGCACAGGACGTCACTGTTCCGTGGCTCCTTCATTTCCCATTCTTAGAGCATGTTCTTGAATCTTATAGTGATCAGATCACAGTCCCTGGCATTCCTTGCTGGCCTCTGTGACACCATCTCTTCTATTAGATCATAATGGAAGTAGAAGTGTGAGTGTCCATCACTATAGACAGCCTTCCAGCATGTTCATCTGTCTGGTGGGCAGGTGGGTTCCTTTGGAGTATTAAATAAAAATTGAACTGTCAGCTCACAAGACCAGTGACAGCAGTGTATTTTCTAGGAAATAACTTCCAGAAGAAATTCACTGTTTTCCTTTTACATTGTTTTCTAAAATTATTTTTATTTTAAAAAGATCTTGGGCCACACACACTGGTGTTCAGGGCTTACTCCTGGCTCTGCACTGAGGAGTTATTCCTGGCTGGGAGTGGGGAGACCATATGCTATGCTGGCAATTAAAAGGGCATTGGACAGGGCCGGAGAGACAGCATGGAGGTAAGGTGTTTGCTTTGCATGCAGAAGGTCGGTGGTTCGAATCCCGGTATCCCATATGGTCCCTTGAGCCTGCCAGGAGCGATTTCTGAGTGTAGAGCCAGGAGTAACCCCTGAGCGTTGCCGGGTGTGACCCAACCCCCCCCCAAAAAAAGTGCATTGGATACATGTAAGGCAATTGCCTTACACCCTCTGTGCTGTCTATCTTTCTAGCCTCTCATATGGCACTTTCTTCCTGGAAACAAAGATATGAAACTGGATATAAAGACAGTCTCTTACTACCACTTCTCACACTGCTTCCCTGAACCCCCACCACCTTTTAGAAGTCCTGACTTGACAAAAAACAAAACAAAACAAAAACAAAAAACAGTGAATACATTAGGTAAGCAGAGAAAGCCTGGCTAGAAAATAGTAATTACTTGCCACCACTTTACACATGATTTCTTTTTTGTTTCTAAGCCTTCCTTAACTTCTGGCATCTCACTTCCTTAATAATAGACAACATATTGTTTAGAGATAACCATAATCAAATAAAGTTTTAATTTGTTCTCTGGGGGGGGCGTAGGGGCAAGATCATCCATTGTATTGGAAGACCAACCCAAAGTAATGGTTGGGTGTTAGAAGATTAATAGAGAAAAAGGTTGGATATTACTAGTTTTTGGCCTGTTTAACCAACAAACAAAGCCTACTTTAAATATAATGAAAACTATGGTGGTAAGTAAGACCCTTGGAAACTTAAAGCTACATCCTAATATCAGAAATGTGATTGCTTAAACTGGGTTCAGGATATTATGTAGACACTACCTGGCTATGGGCCCTTGATACCCAGAGAGTTCCCTGAGGTATAGCTGCCACTGATGGGTACAGGCCAGGGGCTTCTACCTTCTCTTTATCTTCTTTCAAAAAAATTGTGCTTCTTGGCACAATCATCCAGGGTTGACAAAGAGAGAGAACTGAAGTCTGAGGGAAAGAGATATTTTCATTCACCAACCATTTCAAGAACCTTCAACTTCACTTACACTCCACTTGGAATAATACAAGGGTTTTGAAGAAAAAGAAATCTTAGTGGTGCTGAGGCTTCAAGACCCTCTGAATCAATCTAGACTTAATAAGCTTAACCTGGTGTGGGACAAAGTTTGAAGGGAGAAGAGTGCCCTGGTTCTTGCCTCTAGCTTAGATGATGTGTGTAAGTCCTGAACTGTGTGGGAAGACTCATGAAGCAAAACACTTGCTGTGTGTGTGTGTGTGTGTGTGTGTGAGAGAGAGAGAGAGAGAGAGAGAGAGAGAGAGAGAGAGAGAGAGAGAGAGAGAGAGAGAGAGAAAGGAGGCAGTGACAAAGAGAATTTGCCTCTCTCACTCACTTTGAAGATATTTCTCAAACCTGGCTATTGTACATCCCTGAAAGATAAATTTAGAGTGAGGTCCCACATGTAACATGCTCCACTGTTCACAGGTCCCAGGATATGCCTTGAAATTGGGTGCAATCTTTGGTAGTGGGGGGGGGAAAGTAATGGGCCTCTACTCTTTGAGTCAGCAACAAGTGAGCACAGAAGAGCACAGAGGTAAGAAACAAGCTTTCTTTTCTCTTAAGTAATAGTTTGGATCAATTTACCTAGAAATAGTAATTCCAGAGTACTTAAAGTTTTTAAAACCAAAGTGGTTTAAATAATAACTTCAGATATGCAGCTATATGGAGTGCCAGTTAGGTAAAGAACAGGGCCTGCAAATGAAAATAAAGCCTTGTGAAGACCCAGTATGCTGGGTTTAAGGAGATTTGCAATTTCAGAGGAAATTAGGAATAAAAGAACCAACCCAATGAACACCCTCTATTCTGGGCCATATACGAAGCCAGAAAGTCTCTTTTATTGTGACCATTAAGCAAGTTCTTGTCCCTCAGCTCAGGATTGTTCTGGTGGCTTGCTTATGACACAGTCAATCCTGACCTCCTTCTAAAATGCCTTCCCCAGGGTTTTAAAATCCACTGTCATAAAACTTCATGCCATGCAGTGCTCATAAATAAAAACAAAATGATAGTTCATGCAATTTCATCTTCATATTTTATGTAGGAAAGAATGTGAGGATGTTTGGATTGAACACAGTCCCAGCTCACACTGTGAGGTTTCTTAAGTATGGAGAATCAATGATGACTCACAAGTGTTGTAATAAGAAGAATAAGAAAATAGACAATCGTTTAAAGAGGGATTCCTGACATGCATGATTATGAGTCACTTCACATCTTAATTTCTTGATCTTATGAATGTGTCAAATTTAGTGAACTTGAGAATGTTTCCAGTAAAAGCCTTTTTTGGAGGCAAACAACAAAAGAAACAAGTTCCCTCTGAGGTTAATAGTTCTAGAAAACTGGATTCAGCCAGCTTCCTAACAGGTCAGATCACAAACATTTTTATTCATAAACATATACCTGTGCTACTGATGTTAATACTGATGTGGCAGAACAATCACAAAGGACCTTCTTCTTGGTGGTCAACTGAAGGAAAGGTAAGAAGGGATAGGACTGCAGTACATGTGGGAAGAATGAGGTCTTCAGCAACAGAATTGTTCTCTAAGCATTCACAAAACTTAAGACACAAGGGATTGGGCAGACACTATAGAGATCAAGGGAAATATGCTTCGCATGTGCTGGATAGTGGCACAATCTTTGGAACTGAAAGTCACCCCGTCCCTTACACCTGCACCATCAATTGTGTCCTTAGTGGTCTCTGAGCACTATAGGGATGACTCTTGTATTTTGACCAGTTTCTTCAGATTAGCTGGGAGTGGACCTTGGGCATCTTGGTTGTTGCTTGGTTGTACTTTACTTTCACTTCAAAGATACCAATATATATTATAAGAGCCCGAGATGGACAGTGGAAACAAATTTACAGGGGGGAGAGGAACAGAGGGATTGTGATTATGCAAAAAGTAATGTATGAGTACTAAAGAGTAATGAAGCAGGGACACTACAATAGTGGCAGGGTCAGCCTTATAATTATTTTGTTTGTTTATTTATGGCCATACCAGGCAGCATTTTGGGGATTCTCCTGGTTCTGAGTAATTACTCTTGGCAGGCATAGAGGACTATATGGGATGCCTAGGATTGAACCCTGGTCAGCTGTGCTACTGTGCTAGCACTCTGACCCAAAATTGTAATTTTAAGAAATGACAAAACTTGGGGTCAGGGAGATAGTATAGCTGATAGAGCACTTGCCATGCATGTGGCTGACTTGAGTTCAATTTCCGGCATCCCATGTTTCCCTGTCTTTGTTTGTTTGTTTGTTTGTTTGTTTTTGGGCCTCACCTGGTAATGCTCAGAGGTTATTCCCGGCTATGCACTTAGAAATTGCTCTTGGCTTGGGGGGAACCATATGGGACACCAGGATCCATTCTAGGTCAGCTGCGTGCAAGGCAAATGCCTTTCTACAGCACCATCTCTCTGGCAACACCCCCCCCCTTTTTTTTTTTTGATGTTTCCCTGTCTTAAGTGCAGAGCCAGGAGCAAACCCTGAGTACCTATCACCAGGTGTGATCCAAACATCATCATCAACAACAACAATAATAACAACAACAACAAACTAAGCCACAGTGAGGCTTAGGATGATAAGGGAACAATAGTGGCTGCAAGAGCTGACAGGGCAATGTGGGAAGGGAGATAGCAGTCTCTGAACAGTCATCTTTCAAGTCCTGCCTAAATTTAAAAGCCTGAGTTTCTTTGGACAACTTATTACAGATTCTATGGCCCAGATTTCCTATCTCTTAAATGGGATAATAATTTTACCTGACTCTGTAGGGATGTGACTAAGTCTTATAATGGCACAAAGACTTCTTGCATTAGTCTTTTGAGAAGGAGTATTTCTGGGGTTGGCGAGAAGGGTAAATGATTTCAATAGATGCTTTAGAAATGCCATAGATTAGATTCCGAGACCTACTGAATGAATCAACTCTTGGTTGATTGCTGAGAAGTGGCCCATGTGGAAGTATACAATGTGGTCTAGACCCTCTATCCTTTCTCAATGATCTCCAGGCTTGAGCAAAACTAAACAATTGTTCCTACTCCCCTCGCCCCCCCAAAAACATTCTGCAGCTGTATACAATTGAACATTGGCTCATCCCTCCGAGATAAATTTTAACAAACCAGGTTTTAGGAAACTTGTCATTTTCTTAATGTGCTGCATAGTTAGCAATATTATGGTTATCACAAAAATTACACTGAGAGCAAAATGTACTTATGAATCTTATGAACAACATTAGCTCTGCTAGTTAAGGGAAGTAGTCCCATTTCATCTGGAAAATGGTACATCTCTCCTATTTAATTAAGATGCCATATTTTTCAACTCTTTTTTCCCCTTTTCAATTTAAAGTTACTTTTTTATTAACTTCTTTCATACTCTGAAAATAACTTATAAAAAATAAAACTCCACAGGGGCCAGAGTGATAGCACAGTGATAGAGTGTTTGCCTTGCAGGTGGCCAATCCAGGTGGACCTGGTTTGACCTCCAGTATCGCATATGGTCCCCCAAGCCAGGAGTGATTTCTGAGCACATAGCCAGGAGTAACTCCTGAGTATCACTGAATGTGGCCCAAAAACCAAAATAAATAAGTAAATAAATAAATAAACCTCCACCAAAATAAAGGAGACAAAAGTAGAAAAAGTAAACAGTGCAATATAACAAATGCATGTATCAAAAAAGACAATTCGCACACACTGAATGAAGAAGAAACCAATAAATTAGAACATTAAGTAAAACTAGAACCACTAAGTTAAAATCATCACCTTTTTAAGATCTGCATTATTTCAACTCAGTAATTGGAAATGTGGTAAGCCTCCTCTGTTATCATCCAAATAATACCTCACTTTCTTTAACTCTGATTGGCAGTTTTAAGCTGTAAATGAAAGAATTTCCCCAACGACGCTGTCACTTGGTATATTCTTGGAAAGCACGGGCTTTCACCAGTACACTTAATCCATTGATTCCACTACCCTAGTCATTTTTGGCTTTTTTGTTGTTGTTGGTTACAGTCAACCTCCAAATGCTAGTTAAAACAAAATTCCTTGTTTAAGGTTGTCATTATGTTTGGTAAACCTGCTTTTTCAGCAACCCCTTTAACATCTTTTGAATATTAATTCCATACAACCAGAGGAGAGGAAATGATTTTGTGGATGGGTATCAAGAAACCATGTCTACCCAGGGCTGTTTCCAAACACTGGTGGAGCTGAACAAGCCTTCACCAGGTTTTGGTGCCAATGGACAATTATGTGCAGCTACATCACTATGTCCTCCAGGTGGCGCTGTAAACTGAACAGTCTGGAGGGAAAAGAAAGGTACAACTTTTTTCTTTAATTATTTTTCTATTTAGTCCCCATGAAACTTCAACATTATTTATGACTGCAAACATGTTTTCAACACAATCCCTTCAACTTTGTCTATTTCCCTCCACCAAGAACCTTCCCCATTCCTTCTATTTGTGTATTGTTACCAACAATTCATGATGCCAGATGGGCAAAATAGAAAGCAAGGAGACCAGTTAATCTTAAGAGAACTGTGTCAGGTCGGTCTCAAGTCTTTGTTTAGGGCAGTTATGTAGGGAAGTGACCAAATTTGCCTCTTCTCATCCCAAACAAGAGGTGGATGGCTACAGAGGTGAAGGACGTGATGAGCTAGGAGAAGTGTCTAAGAAATTTGAAGGCAGAATCGACTGGGCTTTCCAGTCACAGAACACAAACAAGTGGAAGCTGAGTTCACATGAAAGGGTGGGTTTCTTCACCCACATACACTTGGGAAAGGGTGATCTGTGTACTTGGGGAAAGAGAATCTGGGTTATACTGAATGGAACTTCTCTCAATGTCTCAATCTCATCTGAGTTGCCACAAGCCATCCCATCCCAACCCACCTGCAAGCCAGTAGCCTGTTACTGAGAAGAAACCAAACATATTTCTTGGCAGGAAGGGGGTGCTATCCCCAAAGAATCTAAATGAGAAGCAGTTCTGAAATCTACCATGCCCAGATGGTCCAGATTACAGGTGGCAGTGCCAGAAACTTTGTCATTTCCTCTACACATTTATATACCCTCTTGGGGCCTACCTTCAGAAATGAGGATAAAAATGGTGCCTTAAAAGGAGCAGAAGAGGATCAGTAAGAAATGAGTGGGTGAGGACAAGCAGGCACAGGCCTGAACTGGAAGAGGAAGAAGATTGTAACCCTGCCCCCACTTCCTGTTTCCCTAACCTCTTCTTTTAGTATGTAAACGTTCACCTGGATGGTCAGACTTGCCCTTACCTGGGATAGGGTGGGCTATTTTAAATAAAAAAAAATAAATAAAAGGTCTGCCTTTGGGGAGAAAAAAGGAACAGCAAAAGGCAGAGGGTCAGAAGTGAAGCAGCTGGGAAAGAAAACAGATAGCAGAAAGACAAAAGGCAGACGATTTGGTAAAACGATTTGGTGAAAATGACTACTTGTAAATTATTTCTCTGCTGCTACCCTTTTTGATCATACCAATTGGCCGAAGACACACCATGCCGAGGGAGGCCTCACTCAACACGTGGACTTTATGCTTTATTTTTATATTTTTGATCAACAGAAGATAATTTAAATTGGATGAAAGACTCAAATTTTGATGCCTTGGACCAGGGCCTGTAGCTGATCTGAAGGCTTTACATTACTGAAGATCAAGAGGTTATGGGTCTGGTTTGTGATTTTCTACAAGAGAATATAGTAGGATTAACCTTTAGGACACAGCTAAAAAGGAAACGCCCACTTCCTGTTTTTTCGCAAGTGAATTCAGGCCATAAACTGAAAAGGCCCTTTAAGTTTTCTGTTTGATGTCTGTCAACTGGTTGCTCCCTTCTCAGTTCAAGGCCTGGTTGGTTCAGGGGTTAACAACTCTGATACACCCTGAGATTGACCTTGGGAAAGTTAGTCCAACTTGGTATAATTTAGTTACGAGACTCTGGTAATTGTAATTATGACATTTCATGGGACTGTAGTGAGAATTCCATGAAATGACACATTGAACATGCTCAGTGTGGAAGCTGGCACCCTATTTGTTCAGTACGTGTAAACTATTATTAAATGTCACCCCCCCCCTTGTGCTCACAACTTGGTATTGATACTCACCATCATTAGATTTCAAGCTTTAGAGTTTGTGAATGACCGTTTGTCTTAAAATGATTCTATTACTTTCCAGTGATAGCATGTTGTACTATTTCTGTCAAAGTAGATTGACTGTGCTGTTTCTGTCTGAAGGTCACTCACATGACCCCATTTTCATTAGAGTTACTAAAAAATATGTGGTTTCAAATTTCAAAGCAAACAGTTGGGTAGTGAAACAGGCTGGAGTAAATAATAAAACCACTATTAAAAATGAAGTCAAACCTAAAGTTGTGGGGGTGAGGAATAGCAGGGCTAATTTCAGATTCCTCAAGGTCAGTCTGCAGCATTGTTTAGAAAACTCATTCACAGACATCAGTTTTATTTGTAAGCAAATCTATTATAAAATAAAATATTCATGGAATGCTCATCAAGATGTCTTCCTCCTACTTTAGACCATTAAATGAAATAGAAATAACTCTTGCCTGATTTCACATTCTTCTTTGATCTAAGTTTTAGTAGCGTTGCTATAAGAGAATCATGACACTGTCTATGAACACGGGGGTGTCTCACCTTTCCTCCAAGATTACAGAAGACAATGGTATGCTTAGCTAATGCTAAGAAAATTATTTGGAGAGACTTGCTGCTGGATAAAAATAACCACAAGTAATTAAAAGTATGGCTACAAGAATCCTTAATGAAAATCCAATAGGTTGTCTGCCTTATTCAAACAAAAATAACATGATTTGATTTTGGATCACTTTTTCCTGTCCGAAGAGAGCCTTATATAATCTTGGCTAAACTCTAAATACATGTGGAGGCTTAAGGAGGCACTGTTTCCTATTTTACAGTCTGATCCATTCCCATCACATTCCCATTTCATTTTAGAAAACTTCCTAGTCAATGTGCATCTGAAGTAGTGAGTTCCTCTATTCAGTAAACGATGGAACAGATTCACTGATTATGAACTTATTATATTACTATGCTTTATTCAGGGCACTCATGGAATCACGCTGGGATCTTATCTATACTAGTAATGACTCCCCACCCCCTTAAGAGACAGTCTGACTCCCCTTTCTATAAGCAAGAAGGTAAGAATTGTAAGTGGCCAAGGGAGACCCAGGCCAGGATCAGGAATGAAGAGCCTCCGGAGACCCTGTGTCCAGTTCTCCAGCAACATCAATTTTCGACATTGCCCTTCGAATATTTCTCTTTCCATTTCCCTTCTGTTGTGTAAACCTGAGTATATGGCAGCTGTGGTATCTATGCACAATATGAAATACTAGGACAGAAAAATAAACAACATTTTGGAAAATATTTTTTCATTTCTAGTAAATAGCCTTGGGGCAAAGAATAATATTTACTCTGAAAGAAATATTAAAATGTGCTAAAATAAAACTGAGAAAAAGCTACATTTGGAGGGAGAAATGAAAAAGCAGCATTTAGTTTGTTTCTGAGACATTCCCAGCTGTGTTAGGGTGGGGGTACGAGTGGGGGTCATTCCTGGCTGGGCCCAGAGTTGCTCCTCAGAAGTACTCAGTGGATCATTAGTGCCAGTCATCAAACCTGGGCTCCTGCATGCAAAACACACATTTACCATCTTTGAACGTCTCCCTGTCAATACAGCAGAATTTGATGAGAGGATGAGGAGTGGATCAAGTTTTCTAGAAATGTATTAAGTAAATAGCTATATAAATTATGTCCTAAAACAGTTATATTGTTGAATCAAATACAAGATATATATGTGTCCACTGATAATAGTTCATAACTGAAACTTAGACAATATAAAAATAAATGTTTTCTTAATATGATACCTTTTAAAATGTACTTGTCATTGACTATTTCCTTTTTTTTTTTTTTGGTTTTTAGGCCACTCCCAGCGGTGCTCAGGGGTTACTCCTGGCTGTCTGCTCAGAAATAGCTCCTGGCAGGCACGGGGGACCATATGGGACACCGGGATTCGAACCAACCACCTTTGGTCCTGGATCGGCTGCTTGCAAGGCAAACACCGCTGTGCTATCTCTCCGGGCCCCATTGACTATTTCTTAATAAAGACATAGAAATAAACAATATTTTCTATAGATTTAAATAAAAAAATTCAGTCCAGCCAATATTATTAAAGCAAGTACAATTTGGTAGTGATTGTGGTGGTGGTGGTGGGTGGTTGGGTGCTCAGGGCTGACTCCTGATTACTCAGAAATCACTTCATATGGAGCCCAGGATGAATCACTGTCAGCTATGTGTAAGGCAAGCATTCTGCCCTCTGAACTACTCCAGTCCCTCTGAAGCCTGTGATATTATCTCCACTTTACAGATAAAAGAAACCGAAGTAACAAAACACAGGAATGTTGCTTGAGCTATTCAGCTTCTTAGTAGCTAGAGTTCCACACCAGGTCCATACAGCTAGCCTGGGTTGACTATATCACCATGTTTCACTGATATTCTAACTCTTAAGAAGATACACTGTATTAAAAAAACTATATTTAAGTAATATGCTCCAGAGACCCACACAAGTTATATATTAGCTCTTAAATTCTACTTTTGAAGCCATTGACTTCTTAGTAGAGGCAGTCCCCAGATAGTTGAGGAGGAAATGAAATCTCAAACTTTTTTGTTAAATCAAATAACCATGCTCTTTGCTCTCAGCTTAAATGCACAGTCGGAAAAGATAACATGCTTAAAAGCTAGGTGTCATTAATTTTTAATTTTCTTTTCATACTATTATCTGAAAATCTTTAAAAAATAGCTGGGCTTTGATGCAAATAATGAGATATAACAGAGAACAAGCACCATAATACTGGATTAACTCCATTTTGCTACACAGAATATTTGAATGTTTGAAAAAAAAAAGCAGTAGCCAAATGCTTTTAATTCTCTTATTAAGAATCCCAACCCCAGGGGTAGAGCAGTGGCCAAGTGGTAGGGCATTTGCCTTGCACACACTAACCTAGGACAGACCAAGTTAGATTCCCTGGTGTCCTATATAGTCCGCCAAGCCAGGAGCGATTTCTGAGTGCATAACTAGAAGTAACCCCTGATTGTCACTGAAAATAAAGCAAAAAAATGGATCCCAATTCCAGTCATGCACATAGTAGTCACTCCCTAAAATGTCCATTAAATTGAATTGAAATGTTCAGCTCTCAATAGAAAGTATAGATGTTATTTTATAACATAAAAGCTCAATGGTGATATGAGATTAAAAACTTGAGACAAGCTGGGGTCCGGTGTGTTGCTTAGTGGTACAACACTTGCAGGGGATGTGTAGTGAGTGCCCTGTTCAGTTCCTGGCATCGCAAACTCAATAGACAAAAACTGGGAAGTGAAATTTGGAACGTACTATATACAAGTGCAATGCTCCAAGTGCCTCTATGATTGGAGAGCATGGTTCAACAGCACACAAATGCGCAGACACTGTTTATTCACAAATTAATGAACTCATTAGCACTAATTGTGCTTACGGTGCACACAGATACGGTACAAAGCAAATCAATACAGAGTAGGCTTTTCGAGCAAAATCCAGAAACTCCACTTCCAGAGAATAAAATACCGTTGATTTAATTGATCAAGAATTATTTGAAATCTTTTAAAAAGCTATTAGGATAGCAGTTATTAGGACTAGAACTAGCCCTTTGCTTCAAGTATATTTAGAAGGACATACATTGGGGTGGGTTAATTTTTTTTTTCATTTTGAAGGTATCAGTCTGAACTGTGAAATTTTAAAATATTTTTTTATTTTATAAAATAAGTAAATCTATAGATAAGTAAGCAAGTCTATAGGTACCTATTTGTAGCACATTTAAAAAATTTTATTTTGGTTTTTGGGTCACACCTGGCAGCACTCAGGAATTACTCCTGGCTCTACGCTGAGAAATCGCTCCTGGCAGGCTCGGGAGACCATATGGGATGGTGGGATTCGAACCATCATCCTTCTGCATGCAAGGCAATCGCCCTACCTCCATGCTATCTCTCTGGCCCTTAATTTTAATTTTTAGCATTAAGCACAGCTTACACAAATCATTTTTAAAGCTGGATGATTACAAGGAAGGCTGCATCAGAGTTTGCACTTAAAATATGATTTTGAGGTCTCAGAAACAGAAAACCCAGGAATGACTAATAACTTCACCCCAGCTTCCAGGTCCATTTCAGCTCTGCCTTTGAGCTCACTGAACAGAAGCAGCAGGGAGAAGGCCAGTCTTTGGTTTCCCAGGCCTTGCGCTGCTTTTGTCTGAAAAAGGCTCATTATTAGGGTGGGGGCCAGAGTGTGAGAGCTAAGTCTGAAGTCACATGTCAACTTCTACATCTGTCCTCGCCTGTCACTTGGATATCCATCACTCTTTGGACATCTCTTTACATTTTGTTCTCTGCTTCCAGTCCTTGCTCAGGGTCTTTCAAGTCAAAGGACCTCTAGTGCCCTGGACAGTTTATCTTGACTTTTCAGTTCGAGTTTCATCCTTCCTTTCTGGCATTGCTTAGAATTAAGTCTCAGTGAAAAATAACTCTCTTCCTTACCCAAGGACAACTCAGCAAAATGTCTTCTCTCATGCTCCCCAACATGGATCACATAGAGGTAGACAATGGAGCCTCTCTCCTTATAGATGTTCAGTTTGGGGTGCATTTGAACTTCAAAGTAAAGAAAATGAAAGCTAAAATGTTCCACAAAGCTTTCTATACTTGCCCAAATCCCTATTCCTGCTGGCAAAAAAAGAAGAGTTAGAATGCAAGAGGATGTGAAAGGTTCATAATCAGGTCAATTTAAGAGATGCTGATAATTTAAAAATGATGTACTTCTCCAGACAATGCAAATCTTCAGTTAGATTTGCCTGTTTATTTATTTAATTTAATTTTTTGACTAACCCCAAACACTGTCATTTTTCCAATGTATTACTCCAAGATTGCACGTCAAAACAATATGTATGTCCCTTTATTTTAGTTAGCTGCAAGCTTTTATCTGTATACCAAAGAAAAAAGTCTTGTCCAAAATGTAAAAAAGCTGGTTTTTAAAGTTACCTCTTAGTCCCCTTCTTCATCCTCCTAACAAAGCTAGCATTTTATTTATTTATTTATTTATTTATTTATTTATTTATTTATTTATTTATTTATTTATTTATTTATTTATTCATTTATTTATTTATTTTGGGTTTTGGGTCACACCTGGTGACGCTTAGGGGTTACTCCTGGCTATGCACTTAGAAATTGCTCCTGGCTTGAGGGACCATATGGGAGGCCAGGGATCAAACCGAGGTCTATACTGAATCAGCCTCATGAAAGGCAAATGTCTTACTGATTCACTACTGCTCAGGCCCCTGAATCTTGCATTTTTATGAGGTTTGGTTGGAGAAACATAAAGTTTTCTAATATTTTTAAAATAAAAAATGCTTGCTTGCTAATATGTTAATATTACATGCTTTAAGATGTAATATTTTTGTTTTGTTTTTGAGCTATAAACTAGTAGTACTCAGGATTTAATCCTGGCTCTGTACTCAGGAATTACCCCTAACAGGGCTTGGGGGATTAGATGTGGTACAGGTAATTGAAACCAGGTTGGATTCAAGTAAGGCAAATGCCCAATTTGCTGTACTATCTTTTGGCCCCCAAGACCTGAAATGTTTTTTTGTTTGTTCTTTGGCTACACTCAGCTTACACCTGGCAGGCTCAGAGAACCACATGAGGTGCTGAGGATCAAACAGGTTGGCAAGTGCAAGGAGATTGCTCTACCTGCTATACTACCCCTAAGACCTAAGATTTTGAACTTTACCAATTACTTCAATCAAAGAAGGGAACTACAGTAGCAAATATTTTTCCTTTTATTTAAACACCATGATTACAAAGTTGTTCATGATTGAGTTTCAGTCTTACAATGTACAACACTTTTCACCATTGCATATTTCCCTCTACCAATGTCCCTAGTTTCCCTCCATCTTCCCCCTACCTGCCTCTAGGCAGACATTTAACTTCCCCCTCTCACTCTTCCTTTATTTTTCCTTATAGACACTGTGGTTTGCACTTCTGTTAATGAAGGGATATCGTGCATATCATGTTATTTCCATCCAAAACAGTTATTGTCTAGAGTGATCAGTTCTAATTATCATTCTCATAGCGATCCTTTCTTTGCCCTAACTGCACTGGTCTATTATTTGTGGTAGGAAACCATTTTTCAGTGACTTTTCTCTATCATACTTTACACTGGATAGGATTGACCTTACTATTTATCAGTTTAGTACAGCCGATTTGATTTGTCTGTGGTACCATTTAGTAGATGAGGAAATGGAGACTTAGTTTTTGCACAAGGAACTTGCTGTTAATATCAAGTCTGTCTGTGTACTAAACTGTGGCCTGACAGAAACATGATAAACATGATGTTCTGAGGAGTGGAGGGGTTAGACTGGCACATCAGCCAGCAAAAACAGAAAGATTTTAAGTTAGTGACCTCCTTTCCACCCCCCCCTAACATCTGATGCCAGGCTCCAGGATGCTTCCATGACAAAACCTCCTTTCTGAGGTAGTGGCAAAACCTGTGAATCCACTGTAGGGAAAAACTGTAGTTAGCATTGCTTGCTATGCCAAAGGGATCCAACAGCAAGGGGCAAGGAGGCAGAGAAATTTCTGAACACTGTGTAAGAAGGCACTCATAAAATTAAAAAAAATAGGCTCAATAAATCCAATTTGTTTCAGTGACAATAAAAGCAATTTAGTAAGATTCTCAGAGGGACTTTCAAAATTCCACTACCAAGTTCATAGTGGAAATTATCATTGTAATATCTTGCTTAGGAAATGAGTTTAGTTTTAACAACAGAAATATATCAATGTAGTCATCACCTAATTAGATACCATTCAACTTCTTCACCAGGAAGCCTGAGCCTACCTCTGGCTTGACCAAAAAGGTCATGAATCTTCAGGCAAAAATGAATCACTAAATATCAGAAAGACAATTTTTTATAAATCTCCTGCCCTGAGAAATGTAGACCCCTACAGGAAGCCAGGTGAGTCGATAAAGAAGGCCAGACAATGAGAAGCAGGAAGGAAGCACCAGTCCAGTTACTTACTTACTCATAAACTATTTTCTGAACATTACCCAGGCCAGGAAGTGAATGTTTAATGAAGTCCATATATATGAGAATCAATCAATAAAATCAGAGGATGTATAAGAGGCACTTAAAAGAGATGAAAAATAAGAATTTAGCAAGAGTGATTGTTAATAAGCAGTGTGTCATCATGTAATTGGTACAGGATCAGGCAACAAGTGGAAGGGAAGAGATGGGGATATGAGTTGCAGATGATTGGGGCCGGAGAGATAGTATGGAGGTAGGACATTTGCCTTGCATGCAGAAGGACAGTGGTTCGAGTCCCAGCATCCCATATTGTCCCCCGAGCCTACCAGGAGTGACTTCTGGCATAAAGCCAGAAGTAACCCCTGAGAGCTGCTGATTGTGACCCCCCCAAAACAAACAATCAAACAAACAAAAAAGAGTTGCAAATGGCCAACTTCATCTAACTTCCTAGTTCCTTGATGATGAAGTGATAAAGGACTGTGGGGTCAGAGAGGAATCTTTTCTTAAGAAATATAAATGACAGCAAATTTGTATAATGGGAGAGAAACAGCAAAGAGAAAATTAAAAACTACATTTTAGTAGGATGCAAACCAACATCATACAAAGGTATCCAGACACAGTAATAAAACATGAAAACCAAAACTTTTAGCACAGGTGGCAAATAATAGCCTATAGTCACCAGAAGGATTTATAGGATGTTTTGTTAACTGGCCTATAACAACGGAAGAGATCATAACAGCGCTAGGAAAATGGAGAAGGAACAGCATGGTTGAGGGGCAGTCATTGCTTACTCGCTTATAGGAGGGTGAGGGTGAACAGGCATCTCAATGTCTTGGCAAGCCCTTCTTTCCTCATTATTCTAGTAGTTTCACATCTTCACTGCAGTTGGTTTGATTTTTTTATGGCCCTGAAGTCCTCATCCTTTCCATATAGGAGGCTGCTAATCTAGAACTCATGACTTTATGGACAATACAAGAAAAATCACCTGTAAGGGTCTCATTATGGGGGCTATGAAGAGCGTAGAAACTAGACGTTAGAGACAACCTCTGATGCCATTATCAAGAGCTGGATGATTATGATATAAGTGTGCTTACACTAGGATTATATTATATAGTTGCATGGAGTCGGGTTACTCTTGAGATCTTTCTTGTCTCTCCAAATTCTTTACGAAACATTCAATCACAAATTATAGTTTCATAACTGCCATTAAACCCCATGATTGGACTGAGTCTACCTGTAACAGAAGGCTACTGGCTCTGCATTTAGAGACCCAGACACCACCTTGGTGTGGTATCTAATCCCCTATAAATGCTTACTTCATGTAATGTAATTTCTTTTTCCATTAGCTTAGAGAGATCGAATTCTTTTGTCACATTCTTTTAAAAACTGATTTCTAAAACTAGGAGAGCAGATTTTTCTCTTTAGTTTAATAGTTTCAAAGATAGACAAGGTTTTATAAACATTCATCTAAGGCACACCATAAACTTCAACTTGTTTCTACAACTAAAGAACAGAAATTTCCTGTATTTACAAGTGTATTTGAAAGAAATTTCAAAAATTGATGTATGCATGGATCAGCTTTAGCTCACTAAATTTATTCTTCTATAAAATTATAATTTAAAATAAAATAATTTGTTTTTATAGTTTGTTTATGAGTCATACATATCTTTACCTGGGGCTTACTCTTAACTGACTCAGGGAACATTCCTAGCAGGACTCAACCACACATCATACCATATTCATTCAGGTATTGAACTTAGGTCGCCCAACCTGCTGTACTACTGCTCCAGTCCTGAAAGTAACATTAAACTTATTTAGGACGGTATTTGGAAAAGAACTATAACATATTAAAATATATTGAGCATTGGTGGTGGGAAAGTTGCAT
Organism: Suncus etruscus; assembly: GCF_024139225.1. Lineage (NCBI taxonomy): Eukaryota > Metazoa > Chordata > Mammalia > Eulipotyphla > Soricidae > Suncus > Suncus etruscus. Next base: position 43,403,386 of record NC_064857.1, read on the forward strand.
TGCAGAAAGGGGGTGTATTTTTTTAAGACTGAAACTCAACTACAAACATGCTTGTAATTATGGTGCTTAAATAAATATATTAATATGTAAAATATGTAAAAAATTAAAAATATATATACATTGTATGTCTCAGAAAATATTTCAGTAACTCAATTCTAGTCTTTAGACTAAGAATGTTTCTATATTCAGCTTTTCACTTTTCAATGTCAGCTTTTTCAAACTTTACGACAAACACTAAAAAATATCATTCTTCCCTTGATACCTGTGATGTTGTTCCAAAAATCCTGATCTCTCACTCACAAAAGACAACACTTTCTAAAATCCTCTGATAGGCGGGAAAGGATCTTTTAAGAAATATATATTATTTGAAAAAATATTCTGAAAATAACCTATCTGATGTTCCTTTAGAGCTGGATAGGATAGTTAATGTAATTCAGATAACTAGTAAAAGTGGAATGCTAAGGCAGACTCAGAATGGTCAAATCACCGTCTTGCTGGGAGCTAAGTAGTAAAATGACAAAGAACAGTGATTTTCCTAAAGATGATTGCTCTGAAAAAGTGCTAGATTAAGTCCATGTTGAAACTGATGAAGGTATAAAAGATCTGTGGGGTAAGCCAGAGTCTCAAAAGCAAGTAGGTTTACTTTTAATCCTGCTTCCAAATCTTGTTTGTTTTTGTTTTGTTTTGTTATTGGGTCACACCTGGCAGTTGTAACCTGGTCAGGGGTTACTTCTAGCTCAGTGCTCAGAAATCCCTCCTGGCAGGCATATATGAGATACCTGGATTTGAACCACTGCCTGTCCTGGATTGGCTGTGTGCAAGGCAAATGCCCTACCGCTGTACTATATCTCTGGGCCCTACTTCCAAATCTTCTAACTCTGTGACTCTATGTCGCTGGGCAGGTAAATTACTTCTCCCCCACAGGAATTAATTTTCCCATCTGTTAAATTAATTTTCTGTTAAATTAATTTTCCCATCTGTTAAATGAAGATAAGGGTAATTTCTTCAAAGGGTGAGTATAAAAGATACATGACAGAATGTAAGGCAGTTTAGCTTGAGGCCAGACATACAGAAGGATTGCATTACATTTTTACAATGGAAGTGTTACTTCCAATTGAAAACACTGAAAATACATGATATCATTTGAAAATTTAAATTTAAAGTAAATTGACCAGATAAGTTATTTTCAAATGATATCGTGTATTTTCAGTGTTTTCAATTGGAAGTAACACTTCCATTGTATTTACTTTATTTTTTAAACAATGAAATTCCAGATGTTGTTGCAAAAATTATTAATGCACTGAAACAGAAAGTAGAAAAAAAATCTATCTAGTTTTTTTTTTTGTTTGTTTGTTTTCTTAAGGTCATACACAGCAGTGCTCAGGGGTTACTCCTGACTCTACTCTCAGAAATCGCTCCTGGCAGGCTCAGGGGACCATATGGGTTGCAGGAATTCGAACCACTGACCTTCTGCATGCAAGGCAAACAACTTCCTCTATGCTATGTCTCTTGCCCCTATCTAGAATTTTTGAAGGTACTACATTAAACATATATTACTGTATAGTAATTTGGGGATATTGACATCTTTATTATCCAGTTTTTCAACATAGTACATCTCTTCATTTATTTAGATCTTCTTTGATTTCTTTCACTAGCATTTTATAGTTTGTAGTATATAACTCCAGATATTATGTTAGTTCTTATGCTTTACTATTTCAGCTTGTTTTTGATCTTTGGGACATTCCTGGCTGTACTCAGGACTCTATGTTGGCTTGGGCTGTCCTGGAAAATGATATGCAGTGCTAAGGATCTAAGTTTGGTTAGCTGTAAGGAAGCAATCCACTGCTTTAGTTTTTGTAATATTTACCTGGCCCTGATTTAGCTTTTAGAGACATAAAAGTAGTTTTAGATTTTAAATTTTAACTTCTATTTGCTCATCATTAAGTATATAAATTTAGATTATTCTATTCAGTATAAAATATAGTGCATCTGTATATAATATATAATTGGCATTGTATGTTAACTTATATATTGATGGCTTGCTGAATCCCATTATCATTCTACTTTTTGTTATTTTGTCTCATATATCCCTTGATATAGTCAAAGAATAGAACAATATTCAATAAGTTAAACAACAAAGAAGTAGGTTTAAGCAATATGGGCAACACAGAAATGAGAAAAAATGAGAAAGAGTGAACATCAAGAAAAGTTGCTCAGAGTTATATGCAAATATATATAAGGTAATTTGGATAGAAGCAAGAACATAGCTAAGATAACTCTGAGGAAGTTTTACATCATTACTCAACACACTTTCAAGACTCATCATATAACCAGAATAATTAAGACTATAATATTATGGAGGTATAAGAATAGATTAATCATCAGGACAAAGAAATTAAATATTGATCCAAACACACACAACTTATTTTTTGACAAAGGGACAAAATCAATTAAATGGAGGAAGACTTTTCTTTTACATAATGTGTAGAGCAACTGGTCATCAGTAGTAAGTAGGATTATTAGGTGTTATATTAACAATAGAAAGTATAACCTATGAAAGAAATAAATGTTCCAACTGAGTCAAAAAGATAATTGAATGTGCTTATTGAAAAATTCAAGTACAAGAATGTAAAGACAAGATACAGATTAGGAGAAATATTTGCAAGAAATAGCTAATGAAGACTCATATCTATCTCTGAATATCTATAAGACTACAAACTAAATATCCAAAAAAGCATGGTCAAAGATGAAATTGATATGATGATATATTTTAACAAAGAGAGCATTCAAAAGGGAAAATAAATGAAAAGATGTTTAATATCACTAGCCAACAGAGCACAGATTATCGCCACATAATTGCTGAATAATTAGGGTTTAAAAAGTGGCACCACATAATGAATGCCAGTGAGGATGTAGAAAACTGAATTACTTCGTGCATGACAGTTGGAATTTAGTGTAGGACAACCATTTTGAGAAAGACATTGTTAGTTTCTGAAAAAAAAAATGATGACAAGGTACAAGGATGCAAATCATTGTTAAAGCAATATATGCAATATATGTATGTAAATATATGTAAAGTATGTAGTCAGCATCCAAAATACAAAATAAAAGTCAGTAATCAAAAATTAACTCCTGGACATTTATCCCAGAAAAACAAAAATCATATCCACACAAAACCTTTTATTTTCTTGTTCATAGCAGTTATATTTATGAGTAGAAAACAAGAACATATCCAAATGTCTTTTGTGTAACTGGTTAAATAATCATGGCATATCTACCATACCATCATATGCTTCTCAGCAATGAAAGAATATTCCTAATGTAGGCAGTAAGTTGGACATATTTCAAATATATTAGACTGTGTGAAAATAACTCAGTATAAGAGCTACACTATATATGTCCACTAATATACCATTTTGAAATTACAAAATTATAAAGATTAAGAACAGCTAGCAGTCAAGAGGTAGGAATGGCTATGAGAATGTGAGTCCTTGCATTTGTGTAAAGTGCATTAGAAGGACTATCCTTTGTAGTTTAGAATAGATGCTGATTTTGGTGGAGGTTATATTTAACTAAGTGACAGATATGCATATATATACATGCATATATTAGTTTAAGTTATATCTGTTTTTGTTTTGTTCTATAATTATCAAAGATGTCAGGCTGTTAATATAGGATTAAAATATAATACAGAGAAATCAAATAGATCATCCAAAAGATTATGTAGATATTCTTCATTTTGGAGACCCAGGTTTGATTTCTGTGATCAATAATCCTTTAAGCACCACAGAAGTAATCCTAAGAAATAAACTTGGAGTAGTCACTTACCAGTCTCAAATGTGAATCCAAATAAATAGGTAAATTAACAAAAATACTTCACAAAAATATTGCAGGAGAATTATAATACAAATCAACATGTTTATCATATCATAAATTGAAAATAATTTTGATATTTTTCATATTTTAATAATGAGAAAATGATCTAGGCTCAAACTCTGACCTGAATAATGTAAAGTAATACCTGATAATTTGAAACAGGACTATATTTTCTAGACTACTTACAATTTTATAATAAAACTTAAGTTTGAAAAAAAAACACATGTTTGGCTCAGAATATGGTGCATTTTGTAATGCACTAATATTACTGAAGAAAAGGCTTTAGAATAAGAATTTACTCAAAAAAAACTTACTCATGTCTATGATAATACCAAGTTTAATCTGTATGAAAAGATATTAGAATCAAGGCATCAAATATATCACTGAAATAGTCTCAGAAATATTTTATATGTACTTCATATAATTCAAATATAATAATTCCAGATTTCAATGACTTCTATTAAAATAGAAATGCTTTAAATTACTTTGGTAACAATTTAAAAAAGCATTAACATTAAAAGAAACCTAACTGAATGAGTTAAAATATTTACCCACCATACATTTGACAAATGGCTAACCTTTGAAAAATTCATGAACAAAAATCAAGTAGCAGTATCAAAATAAAATTAGGAGAGAAGAACTAACACTTCTCCTAAGAAGACAGAAAGATGGCCAACAGGACTATAAAAAATTTTTTTCTCATCACTGATTATAAGAAAATGCAAATCAAAACTTTAGTGAAATATGAACTTAGTGAGAATGGTATATATCAAATACACTGAAAGCAATTAGTGCTGATGTGGATTTCATGAGAAAAGAACCCCTGCCCATAGTTGATTATATTATAAAATGTTTCTGCTCCTGTGAAAAATACCTATGGAGACTTCTAAGATAGGTCTATTCCTTGATCCAATAATTACATTTTTAGGTATTTATACCAAGAACAAAACACAAAGTTGAAAAGACTTATGCACATTAATACAAAACTATACTTCTGTATAAGATCTGGAAACAATCCAAATACACAAATGATAGATGAATGCATGGAGAAATTGTGGTATATGTGCCTAGTGGAATATTATTCAGATACCACAAAGGACACACTATTGCATTTTGCTACAAAATAGAATGGTTTCATAGTAAGAAAACACCAACAATTTCACCTATAAATGGCATATAAAGAAACAGCAAAAAATTGACAATAGTCAATGAAAACAAATACTTAAACTCTGATAACAAAACTGAGATTACCAATGGAGGCAAAGGAGGTGAGACAAAGGGAGGGACCAGGGGCTAGAGCAAGAGAACAACTGGTAGGATGTTTCCCTTGCATGGGTTGAGATGGGTTTGATCCTCAGCATCCCATATGTTCCCCTAAGCCTGCCAGCAGTAGTTTTTGAGAGCAGACCAGGACTAATTCTTGAATGCCACTGCATGTGGCCTCAAAAAAAAAAAAAAAACAGAAACAAAAACAAAAACAAAAAAACAAAGAAAAAGAGGGACCAGCTAAGAAGGAACTTAGGAACAGTGGTAGAGGCATACTGGCATTTTGGTAGTGGGTGCTTTGTTATCATGTTTATGCCTACAGCAAAATATCAACACCATTCTATAAATAATGTTACTTCAGTAATTATTTGAGAAAAAGAGCTGCATCAAAGATGATTGTGGCAGAATAGCCTTCTTGATCTAAGTCAACTATTTTTCTTTTTAACCTCAACCCCACAGATTTCACTGCAAGCTACTTAGAAGAACCAAATTTACACTATCTTTAACATATTTCAAATTTTCTTTCAATAATTTTTAATGAGATAGGTACAAAGTGATTGGCCACATTTTAAAACAAATCATGCTTTGAAATCTAATTTCCTTTAAAAGAGAAAATTAGAATTGATAAAGCAAAACAACAAAAGCAGCAGCAATAGGGGAATATTTTCTCCAACATATCTCAAAATTGCTCTGGGTCATTTTATGATATGACTTCCTGTTTGCAGTCTTCTTTATACATCACTAGGATATAGGTTATGATGACATTTATAGGATTTAAAATTTGTAGAGAGCAAAGATTGTAAGAGCTAATGAAAAAAACCATTGCATAAAAGCAACATAAAATGGAACTCTTATCTCTGTAACTAGCCTGTTAGATGTTTTTGGATTTAAGGATGGAATGTATCAGATAGACAATGACATAACTAACATTAACAGTATTGTAAATTATGTTGCCTAAAATAAAATTGGAAATAAATAAAATTATGTGCAAAAAGCAAAAAAGAGAGAGAGAGAGAAAGAAAATACTAATTAGAATAGTAATTATATGGGCCATTCATTATGCTTTGCTTTCAGGGAATTTGGGACTTGACAGCAAAATTTTATAGCCAGAAGGGACTTAAAGGTCTCATCTCCTGCAATTTGTTTTATTGCAGAGTGACTGTTATAAATTATCCATTTTCCCAGGTCCTGCTAGTACTCATTAATGTGTAAAATAGAGACCAATCTTGATTATTATATCTAGTTGCCAAAGTGAACCTAATCCTCTATTTTAAGGCTATTCATTTCATTAGGCTGAACTCTAATTAAGAATGGATAAACTATACCCTTTCTGTAACAATACTGCAAACCACAGTGCCTAAAAGTAAACAATCGGAGGAAAGGGAGGAGAAATATAGATAGATGATAGATAGATAGATAGATAGATAGATAGATAGATAGATAAAGAGAGAGTCTATCAGAGTAGAAAGGGATAGGAGAAGGAAGAGTACAAGGAAAACTGGTGACCCTGGTGGCAGGATATGTGCATTGGTGAAGGGATGGATGTTGGAATATTGTAAACTCAATTGAAACAACTTTGTCAGTGTGTATCTCATTGTGATTCAATTGAAAGTTATTCATTAAAAAGAGGATGGATAAATTCCTTGACTGCCCACTATAATAATTAAAGTATGTAAAGGAAAAGTGAAACAAGGAAAATTGGAAAAGATGTAAAAGACATAAAACTTAAAAAAAAACTTCTTTCCTACATAGTTATCATATTCTCACTTGAAAATAATTCAAAACATACATTGCATATAAATAGAACAAAATTAAATCATTGTCACAAAGACTATTAATTAAATTAGAAAACTGCTTTTATTCTGTCTTCCAAAGGAAGTCTACATAGGAAAAAAAATCTCAAGATCTCCTATTGAGACAGCTACAAAAATAAGCCTGGCACAACTGAATAATTTTATTGTATAATTGCAAATAATGTAGATGAGCTAAACTCCATCACATTCAGATGTTACAAGCTTGAGTGTATTCTGAAAAATGTTTCTGAAGATTGAAGCATCAGATAAACTATATGTTAACAACTGCTGTAATGTGAGTGATGTAAAATTTATATTTAAAAAGTAAAAATAAAACAACTCCAGATATTATTTTTGCTTCTTGATTGTGATATGCCTTGTTATATTTCCCCATCACTCCCAAGATCTCATTAAAATTAGTGGAGTGATAAAAAAGGGAAAGAAGTGCAAAAATAATGTTAGATGGAGAAGAATGAATACTGTATGATCTTGCTTTTCTATGGTATAGAGAGAAACAAAACATGGAAATACAGAGCACTGACCAATGACAAACCCTTGACATGACACCAAACAGGTATGGAGTGGTGAGAAGTAATGAAAAGGTGAACTAGACGTGACCTGAGGTCTTTGACAGAGGCTATTAGGTACTTTCGTGGTGATAGTAGTTTCAGCAACTACTATAAAGAGCACAAAATGAACACTATTGTAACCATGTTGCCTAAGCTGCAAAATGCTAATCAATAAGAATAAGAATAAGAAAAAGAAATAATGGGCAAGAAAGGCAAAACAGACATGATGGGTGGAGCACAAATGAATTAGACCAGGCAGTGAAGTTATTCTTTTCGTATCTCATCAAAAATCCTGAAAAAAAAGTGAATATATTTTTCTAGAATTACCCACCAAGAGGTAGAGCCAATGGGCAGGACATACCCAAAATGAATGTTGGAAAGAAAGCTGAAAACATGGAGCTTGTGAAACTCCAAATAAGACTTGAGAGGTAGAGATTTTTACCTTCACAAGACACAAGGTACCCTTTCTGCACCCCTGTTCCCCTGCCAGTCTTCCACCCCAACACCCATAGGAGTCCCAGGGAAGGCAGGATGGTGAAGAGCAGCAGTATTAGACTGAAATTAAATCTCCGATAAGCAGGAAAGGTGGTTGGCATCATCTACCCAGTTTTCATTATGCCAAGAAGGAACACACAACGCTTTCTAAGATGCAGTATTTTTTTCCTTTCAAAGACTGAAAATAAAGTTCAAGGGCACCAACTGAGGTTTAGGGGTTTTGATGAAGAAAAGCAGCATATGATGCAATCTAGTCCATTCAGCCACTAATAAATAACTCCCCCCTTCACACACTCAGATCCCAGTCTCAGAAACTTTCTTTAAAGTATTAAGAGTCAGTCCAAGCTTCTCATATAAAAAATCCAACTAAACAGAGAAAATAAACAACTTGAATAAAAACAAGATGTTCAAAGGGCATTTGAAGTAAACTTCAAAATGCCTAGAGAATCATCTAGAGGAATAAGAGAAGCTATTGCAGCCTTTGAGAATAGCAGAGTATTATATAAAACTAAATAAAAAGCAAGAAAGAAGTAAAGGGAGTTAAATATTGGATTGAAATAGAGATACCACCAAAGGATTTGAAGAACATCAAAGAAATATCATTTAAATTTGAGCAAAAAATATTAAAAAAAACCCTAAACAAAAATGTTAGAAAATATGGAGAAATAATAGAAATTATTATTCTATTGGGTTAGGGTTCTATTGAATTTCAATTATATAATTCAATTATGCAATCAAAATTATTGTTCTAGTTGCCCCAGATTTTAATAAAATTTCTAGGTAAAGAATATAGAAGAGAAATTATTCAATATATTGAGTTAATCGTGCATTCAAAGGCAGAAACAGCAATTTAAAGACTACAGAAAGAAAAATGCATAGTAAGTCTCTTGCCTGTTAAAATTTCAGAACACAAAATAAAAAATGATCTTTAAAAGCTTTGAGACAAAACAGTTCACACACCTGAACTAGAATGGTTTCAAGCTTCTTAAGAGCAATACTAGATTCCAGCAAACAACCATGCAATATCTTCCATATCAACAGACAATTCTTTTAAACCTTGCTTTATATATAGGTGAAAGGCCAGAATAAAGATATTTCAGACATACATGGACTCAAAATTAGACCTCCTAGGCATCTTATTTAGAAGGCATCTAGAGGATGTGCTTCATAAGAGAGGAGAATACACCTATAAAGAAAAGAAAAATTGCAAAACATGAAGAGATTTCTCACCAAAACGATCAGCCAAGGGCAGTTCTACCCATATGCTGACAGGACGTTACAAAACAGCAGCTGTGGAGCAGCTTTTGAGAGCCACTGGCCTTCAAAGGACCCTGGGGATGAAGTGCTCCAAAAAGGCATGTATGAAAAATTATGAATTATTGTTCACAAGCATGCAGTAGAAATCCTGGAGCATTTATGGGGAAAAACTGATTCTAGCTATATTATAAAACCAGGTAAAAGATGAAAGGAGGCCATTAGTAATGAAAAAACAGTCCTGCTTTCTACAAGAAAGAGGAGTTGCATAATATAGCACAAGAAATGTAGAACTATAACACGTTTTTTTGGATAATGAACCTGAAAAGAATTTCCTGTTGGGTAGAACTGAGTAATGTATGAAGAAAAATAATGTATGAGTAAGGTATAAAGATAGATATTATAAAAGAAGAAAATGTTCTATAGCCTATTTGCACACAGTACATATAAGATTTTTAGCTGCAAAATTTTATACATGGAACATTTTCTGATGGATTTTTGGGAATCTGAGAAAAGAATATTGACTGAAATCCAAATGATTTTTTTCATTGGATAGATGAGCTCAATTGGATTTTTAAACCCAAGATAGAATAAATATAAAAAGATGGTTATGTTGCCACGTTAATGAAGTGCATTCACTAACGATAATATGGAACAAGGTAACCAATGTCATTACCTCATTAAACTTACACCTCAGAATTGCCTTCTCAGACAAGCAATAGTACTTTCAGAGGGCTATACCACTATTTTTTATTCATAAATTGCCACTAATTGATATACTAGCCTAAGTTCCTGCACCAGAACACACATTCCATGACAATAACACACAATTTTTTATTCACTTTTATTTAAGTCCAGGGTACTCAAGATGTGATTAAAGAAGTAAAGGCTAACTACAGAGGAGAAATGTTTTTCACATGCATCCAAGGCATCTTCCATAATCCATTAGGATAACATCCAAATCAGTGACTCTCTCTCACATCATACTTGAACAACCTCAGCTAAGCTTCTAGTCTTCATTGCTATGTTTTAAATGGCTCTCATTCAGTCCCACAGTTCTGAAAGGCTACATTGCATCCACTCTTGTTTCCTCATCTTAGGAATTCCATGAATGTGTGTCTAGGAAGTTTGACTATTTATAATTCAATTCTTAGGTAAACAAAAATCCTCTAGAGTAGAGGCTGGCATTACCATCTTTTGAATTCTTGGGTTACATGTTCTTATGGACTATGAAAGGCCTTGAGTATGTAAGCACTGATGCAAAAATAAACTCCAGAGAAATAAAATCACTATATTGAAAAAGTAGAGAACTCCCTGGGGTTTCCTGTCTAGGATTTCTTCCAGGAGATAAATGAGTATTAGTGAGGATGCTTTTAACCCAACATTCTCCACCATTCAATAGTTCATAGGAAAATAAGTAAAGAAATCTAGAAGTAGATCAAAAAGCATAAGCCCAGAAAAAAAAAGTTCCATGAGGATTTCTTAAAACAATCATAGTAAAAAAGCAGTAAAAAAACACAGTAAGAAAGTTTGGTACCTTACTGAGCTATAAAATATTTCTAAACTTAAGTACTTTGCCTCTATTTCAATACACTCAAACTTTCTGTATTTTTTAGTTCTTTTTCTTCATAAACTACTTGCCTTAAGAATGTTATCCTTTCAGTCACTAAGTAATGTATTGAATTCTAAGAGGCAGGATATTCTGCCCACCTTTGCAGTGAGAATACAAATGTTGACAGAAATTATGAAGGTGGAAGCCAGAAGGAACTTAGCATTACCCTGAATTCCATCAATTGTTAGATGCGTGTCCTTGAAGTAAGTTGTTCATGCACACTCCTGACCTTTAAGTTTGTGGACAGTACAAGAAAGGTGTTCATATGTTGGTGTACCTATCTGAGACCCTGGATTTAGGTGTAGTTACCTAAGACCCACCCATTCCTGGGAGGGGTCTTGGAATAGGTAGATAAACCCTGGAGCCAGGGGATTAGGGGTCTCTGCCCTGCTGCGCTTGCTGGCTTTAGGTTCTTTGCCTCTTTTGGTCTTTGACCAGGATGGAGGCCAAAGGAAGATGGCTGAATTATAAGATGCAGGGCTAAGAATGGCCGAATGCTTGAAAGGTTATGAGATAGGCCACACACCTTTGGTGGTCAGGGCATGAATAAAGATGATGCTTCCTAATGCAGGCCTGTGAGTGAGTCTGATTCCGCCATTCACCTGGGCCTGGGACCTGCCGGCTGGATGGGAGCCAGAGCCACGTGGCCTGGGATGCCATCCATCGCCATCCAGCACCATCCTTAATTATTTGATACTATATTCATAGACTGCTTATTATATGAGTGCAGGCTTCAAAAGAGAGAAAGTAATAAGTTCTTAACACAATACCAGGCACAGTGAGTAGCAAGAGGTGAAGCATCATTCTCTATCCACCAATCCCACAGGTCAGAATGACTGAAAAGCTCAGTGATTAACAAATAAGCAAGCCAAAAAAGTTACGTTCACTGCAGTTGTCATAATACATCAGTGGCCACTGCAACAAATGATTGGAAGGATCAACAGAAAAATAAAGAATACTGAGAATTAGCAACAGGGACTAAAATGTTTTCAGAGGCTAAAGTGAACAAACTTGGGTTCAATCCCTGACATTAATTTTGGTTCCCAGAACTGTGCTAGATGCAATCTCTGGGAAAACAGATCCAGATATAAATCTTGAGCATTTCAAGAGGTGTCTATGTGTGTGCATGTGTGCCGTGGTGGTGAGGGATAAAAAGAAAGGGGGAGAAAAGAAAGAAAGAAGGGAGAAAAGAAAGAAATAAAGAGAAAAACAGAAAAAAGAAAGAAAGGGAGGAAGAAAGGAAGGAAGGAAGGAAGGGAGAAAGAAAGAAAGAAAAAAAATAAGAAAGAAAGAAAGGAAGGAAGGAAGGGAGAAAGAAAGAAAGGAAGGAAGGGAGAAAGAAAGAAAGAAAGAAGAAAGACAAGAAAGAAGAAAGAAAGAAAGAAAAAAGAAAAGAAAGAAAAGGAAGAAAGGATGTCATTGTCTATACTAATTTCTGAAAATCCCTATAAAATATGTGTTTTTCTTTTTGAACAAAGGTTTCATTTCAATAAAAACGAAAAAAGAAAACAAGGAAAAAATGGTTATTTCCAAAGTTATTAGGGAAGAGTGAATTTTCTGTGGGTATGTCAACTCATTGTTTTGATGACTGATGGCATCCTTATGTAATGAAAATAATGGAAATTGAGCCGATGACATGCTACCATGATCACAAGATCAAATACGGTGACAGCCACTCCTGTCTTCCTGGCTAGCTTCTTCCTTTCACAAAAACAAGGAGAAGCTGCTGGGTGTGCCAAAGATCTTCCATTTGCTTACCCATCTTATTTCTGGCCTTGGGGAAAACCAGCAAAAATGATATTCTTAGTCTTCCTGGCTCTCTGGTTTCCAAAGGGGCTCATTCAATGGAAGGCCTTGTGATGCTGCTACTTTAGCTGAGGGGATTGTTTTATATGACTCTGTCCCTCCAGGCTGAATCACTTCACACTCTCATTGTCATATCAGTCAGTTTTAGGAAATATCTTTCTTCTCACCAGTCCTGGGTTTCTGTGCTAGCTTGTTGTTTTCTTGACAATAAGAAAATCATTTGTAATGCTATATTATCTGTCTCAATGAAATATCTAAAAATCATCATTGCCCTTATACTAAAACGAAGAGAAAATACATCAAGATAGAGACAACTTTCTTTAGTCATGCTACAAACTAGATTTTAGGGCTACTTTAGCTTTTGTAGATGAGCACTTTTCAAAGCATGCTGGCTTTTATTTGTCTAAGCTTACTAGTTCAGGAAAATCATAAATAATAATAATTTTAAATGCTTAAAGTAATATAGAAGAGTAATATCTGTAGGCAATGTTAAAATGAGAATCTGAAAATGAGATAGTGAGCCTGGAAGCACCATATCGCTGAGTGATTTTAAAACATTTATCAATAATATTACTGTTGTGTTTTGCAATACATTTCCCTAGGTTGCATTGAACTAACTAACACTTGTTTATTATCTGTAAAGAAAAGGTTACTTTAAAATCATGGTTTTATGTTCCAAGAGGACTTCTTAGGATTTTGTTCTAAGTGACCTGGAAGAGGTTTACAGTGAAAAGTAGTAAACAATCATTGTTTTGCTTCACCTGCCCTAGCCCTGGTCTCTGTCTCACAGTGAAGGATCCTTGCTTAGAAGTATCCAAGCTAGAGCATTCCACCTTAAGCTATTCATCAAGAGAACTTACTCACCAATCATTTGATCAAGTCAACATCTTGACCTCACATTCCATTCCCAGAGGAGAGATGCCATTTCAGGATGGGAGTGCTAGGCATGTCCTGGAATGTGTAGGAACTTTCTCCCGTTATTGCCAGTAAGTCCCACAGTTTACTGGCCACTGCTTTTTATTTCTGGGTTGTATCATTTGCATTGTCTCTGACTAGTGGGGACTTGTATTTTCAGGACATCAAGAACTCATTAATCAAATACATGAAAAACGGTCAATGAAAATATAGTAAACAGAAAATAAATGTATTGAGTTATAAGTCCCTTAGGACTATGGCAATGTACTATCAAAAGAGATTGAGGATAATTAAAGAAATATTTGTAAAACTTAACATTAGTGATATCGATGTATGTTAGAGTAACTGGGTGCAGGGAGTTTTTATATATATACATATATATATTGCTTCTAAAAATCTTATTTAGAGACTTTCTAAGACTTTTTGGAAGCCAAGAGATTGCACAGTACTGTTTATCTATTTATAAAAATAGATAAATTTTGATTGGAAATGTTGTCCTGCATTTAATCTCTTTCCATTTTGTAAGAAAATTTAGAACCAAAGTCTCTATTAATTTTAATGCACATTAAATAAAGAAAAAATTCAAAATTGCCTTCTGGTTACAGAGACAGACTGTGTTTATTAATCTAAGTATTTGTTAGACATGCATTACATAATAATAATGATAGAAATATCTCCAAGTTTGTATACACTATATGCCAGAATGGTTCTTTTTTTAAACGAAAAACATTTGATCACAATACTCTCAGCTACTACGCTCAGTGTTTCTCCTGGCTATGGACTCAGAAATTACTCCTGGCAGTATTTGGGGAACATATGGGAAACCCAGGTTGGCTATCAAGGCAAGCACCCTATCATGATGTACTATCATTCTAGCCCCCAGAACTGTTAGTCCTAAGAAGTTGCTTCAAAATATTAATAGGAAAACTCCTACAACACTGTGAGGTAGGAACATTTTTATTTATAAATAATGAAAGTGATGCCTTAGATTCCCAAGATGCTTAATAATTTGTGAACAAAAATTATGCTCCAGTTCAGCTAACATGAGATAGAGATACCTTGGATCTTTGATACCTTTGATCTGGCTTCATGTTGAATGGCCCTCATAATCACCATTTGACTTAATAGAAAGAAATGAACTGAGAGGGTTGAAACACCCCAAGATTTTCTAATCTTACTTTTGGCAGTGGTTATAGGATCTGTGTTTAGCCTTCTGTATAATCCCCTTTCAAAGTTAGCCCTGGCTTTTTTTCCCGAGCGTCTGTTCCTGAACTGTCTTTATGGAGTTAACAGACCACTCATTGTTCACTTATCTGTGTCCAGCTGCCACTGAGAACCACCGCACAGAATCCTATCAACTCCTCCATTGTAGCTCAGATTGCTAGACTCTGAAAAATGGCTTTACTTAGGTTTTAATTTGTTTACCTAGTATTGATCCCCCCCCCCTCCAAGAAGGAATTCTGGACATATCTGCACAATATAAGATAAAATAAACCTCTCACTAAAAAGTTCTTTGCTATAAGTCTTCCAACCAGTCCAGAAATATACACTTTCTGGCCTCTCCTCTGCTTTTATTTATTTATTTTTTGAAGGTTCTGGGATAGCTCCTAGGTAAAATCCTAAACAGCCCCTATGTACTTTAACTATTATATTAAGAAGAAGCTTGGAATGGTTTGGGGTTAATCAACTAACCCTGATGTCCAGCAGTCTTACATCATTCAGGTTACAGAATTAATTATAGGCTGAAAAGAATATAAATACTGAATAAAAATGAAAAATGTGTCTACCTATCTTCCTTTTACCTTTATCTCAGAGGTTCAATTATTCACAACTTTCTGGGTTTACTGTTATGATTCATGCAGATTCCAGTATTGAAGAATTTTGAAAAATTGAAGAAGTATTGTAGTATTGAAGAAGGGATTTTCAAGACCTTCAAAATAGTTCATTTCATTCTCTGATTGGTTCCAGTATTGAATTAATGTTAAAGACATAAAGAAACCTATTTACTTTAAATTTTAGGATTAGAAAATGTGTATATTCAACTGATATATGGGTAACCATAATATTTCTAATAGGAATGGAGTAATTGAAAAATAAATTCTGAGTGAATATAGAAGGATGTCAGTGAGTCACTGAAAAGTTATTGGAGGCTTGGAGATACCTGTTGGCTGGCAAGAGAATCATGTGGTGGACAAGTTACTAGGTATAACCCCAGGGAATGTGGGTCACTGAAGTCCTCCAACTACCACCACAAAATATAGGATACATACACTTTCGTGTTTTGAGCTTATCAGTAAGAGTTTGAACTCAAGAATGAGGAGGCTGCAATTTACAATAGCCAAAATCTAGAAACAACCCAGATGCCCAACAACAGATGAGTGGCTAAAGAAACAGTGATACATATACACATGGAATACTATGCAGTTGTTAGTGAAAATTAAGTCATAAAATTTTCCTCTACATGGATGGACATGGAAACTATTATGCTGAATAAAATAAGTCAGAGGGATAAAGACACGGAATAGTCTCATTCATCTGTAGGATTTAAGAAAAATAAAAGACAGTATGATAATAATACCAAGAAATAATAGAGATGAGGGCTGGAGGAACCAATCCACCAGATGAAGCTTACCACAACTATCATGACAATGGTAGTGAGAGAAATAGAATGCTTGTTTTGAGTACAGGCAGGGAGTGAGGGAGGAAGAATATGGGAGCATTGGTGGTGGGAAGGTTGCACTGGTAAAGGGGGATGTACTCTCTTATGACCAAAACTCAAATAAAAACATGTTTGTAATCATGGTGCTTAAATAAATATTTTAATTAAAAAATTAATGAGAGATCTCTCCAGATGCTCTGCTGGAGTGAGCTAGAGTGGGCTAGAAAACGGTCAGTTAGCAAACTGTTGGCAGTATTCCTAGCTCTATGGACCTCAGTGACAGTAGTGGAGGAGCAAAAACTGGACGAAGCCAGGATTATCATGTATTTACTAAAATCCTGCCTGTCTTTCATACTAGTAATTAAGTTCCATCAGAGAAAACATGGCATATTTGTTCTTTGCTACCTGGCACAGAGAAGTCTACAACTATGTAATGAGTATATAAATGTATTTGCCAAAACATTACCAAGCATCTGAGTGATAATTGCAATTCAGGCTTTGTTCCAAATCCTGAAAATATTCTGCTAACCTTAATTTTTTTTTTGGACCACACTTGGTGGTGCTCAGGGGTTACTCCTGGCTATGTGCTCAGAAATCGCTTGTAGTTTGGGGGACCATATGGGACATTGGGGATCAAATTCAGATCCATCCTGGGTCAGTCGCATGCAATGCAAACTTCCTACCACCACGGTGCTATCACTCCAGCCTCAACCTTAATTTACTTTTTTCAGAAGAAAAGTCACTACTTCCCACCCCTCACTTCTTAGTAATAAATAGACACAAAACAAATGCCAACATGTGATAAAGTCACACTATATTTTTTAACAAGCTATGTGCAGTATTGTACCTGGGAAGAAAAGGGTCAGAAACAGAGGAAAAACAATAATATCAGCTCTGAGAAATCCAACATGCCTACAGTTCAGCCTCTGGTGAATATGTGTATACAGCATTTTATTGTATGCTAAGGACTGTATTATGAATGTTGCCTAATCACACAAAACACATTCAAGGCAAAGTTATTCTTTTTGTAGTTCTAAAGAAGATAGGAAAGGAGCCAGGAAACTAGTGAGAAACTGGATGGGATAGAGGTAAATACAATAAATATTTCAGAAAACTGTTCCAAGATGAGTCACAGATCATCAGGAAGATGCATTATCCCAGAATGTTCAGTCATCCAACTATAAATTAAATAGCAGCAACAACAATAGCAAGAAAATTCAATTGGAGAAGGACACATAACTCTAAAAACTCTTAAGATCTGATGCCAAAGAAGATTGTCTCTCATGTGTCTTTAATCAGAAGACAGAAAAAATGATGGCCAAAAGGGAACCTGCTGGATTTATAAATACTGCTCCTACTTGACAATAGAAGGGTCTTCATCAAAATATTTCCATTCTCTGTCTCATAATAACCACATCTATACAATGAGATCAAATAATAGCCAACTCCTTGGAATGCTAAATTTGAATTAAATGTGGATTAAATTAGCTTTATTGAATACAAGAAATGTCACTTCAAAGACTGGTTTCTCACCTTTGTGCCAACAAATTTCTCCTAATTCATCCAAACAACTAAGAAGAAAAATGCCCTTTTGGTTCTTGAGTACAGAAGAAAATGTCTTTCGTCTCGTGCTATGCCTGGGTTGACGGGAGATGACCTTGACTCATTAATAGCACGGACATAAAATAACCATAGACTGGTTGTGAAGATGGAGGCCATAAAGCCTGCCTGAGGATGAATATACTTGGAAATAATTTCAATCCCCGTTTCTGCACATAATTATCACTTTCAAAGAAAGTACTGCAAATTTATTCAAATATTCAATTTATTTTTTATCATAATACCATAAATATTAAGTATTTTATTCATTGATTCTTGAGAATCAGGAACTATGGTTTCTAAAAGAAATTCTTAGAGAAAAACAATCCCTTCCTATAGAGAGGGAATAGGTCATTGAATCAATCAGGATTTTAATTCTATCTCACTCTATAGCAATAATCTGGGGAAATACTATCTTTCTGTACAAATATTAGCCTTGGCATTATTGGTGAGTCATTCCCTTCTTAAGAGACAGGGAATAGTCCTTAAAGACCGAAAGGGCAAGCTACAGCAAACTTATTAAGTTTACAGATGACATTAATGGCAGGGCAAGATGGGAGTGAGTTACTTTAAAGCACAGAATACCAACACAGAGGTAAAAGAGGCTACAGAGAAGCATAAACTTAAAAAAAAAAAGATGACTTAACACTATGCAGTCAAATTTCTCCAACATTTGTCTTCCTTGCTTCTTAAGTCTTAGCCAAGCATATAAATGAAAAGTGATAGTGGATAAAATGATTTAGTAAATGTCATTCAAGATCTATGCCCATGAAGCCCTATTATTAACAGTATTATAAGTCATGGAACCTAAAATTAAAAAAATATTAATTAGTGATAGGGACAAAAGAGAGTAGCAAAACTGAGAAATAATACAATAGTGGCCCCTACAAATCTATAAGATTTTGCTTCTTTCATTTAATATTCAAATAATATATATTCAATATATATTCAAATAATATATTTACTATGCTGGAGAAATATTTTGATAGCTAATATGCTCTCCTGAGGAAAGACATACACACATGATATAAGTCCAGAAGATACATACTTAGTTATTGATCACCACTGATAAGAAATTTATTTCCTTCTTAGGCAGGGAACTATAAAATGCGCAGCAGTCGAGCATTTGCCTTGCATCCTGCAGACCCAGGTCAGACCCAGGTTCAATCACTGGCATCCCATATGGTTCCCGGAGCCTGCCAGGAGTGATTTCTGAATGCAGAGCTGGGAGTAACCCTTGATTGCTAGTGGTTGTGCCCCCCAAACAAACAAATAAACAAAATGTCCCTTAGAGCTATAAAGTCATATGCTATTTCCTATAGCAATAATCTCAAGAAACACATTGTAAGTAATTCTCAGATTTAATGGGAGTCAGTACTTATCTGGAAAAAAAGGTGGATCATGTTGGGTCTCTATATCAAATGGAGCCACAGATTCATTAGAAGAGCTCAGAGATGTGGTTTAGGGAGCCCTAGTCAGAGTGATAGAAATCTCTACCTGTTGAGGTTTCAGTGTTAGATGAGCAGGGGAAATTACTGATAAATAAAATATTAATGATTTTTTAAGGCAGAGTGTATTAGAACTTACAAAATGAGGAAGGTATTGTAGTCTTGGAGATAATGTATTGAATGGGGTATATGTCTAATGAGCATCTGAACCTGGTTTGATTTCAGGCAACATAGAGTTGGAACTCTGCTTATGGCTGGGGGTAGTCTTGGAGGTATTCAAGCACTCTGGGTGTGGCTTGCCTATCCCAATACTGTTGACTATAGGGCCTGAAAAGTATTGCATCCTCAGACCTTACATTTGACTACTGGTACGTTGGCAGGGAAATGCTATGTCTCCCAGCCAATGCCCTATCACTGCGTGATGAGCTGCTATATACTCTTAAATTAGATTTGTTTATTAATTTGTTTTGTTAAGAAAGAAACTCATTGGTAAACTAAACTTTTTAAAATTTTATTTGACTTTCTTTTAAAGCGTAAAATAAAAACTATGAATATACATGTGTGAGTTTGATTTACGAATCTTAGTTAAATAAGACACAGAAAGTGATCAGCAAATTACCACAAATGCGAACTCAATGAATGACTGAAAATATACCTTATTTGATTCCATTTATCTGGGAGTGAGAGTGGTTTCTAGAATGCTCGGCAGGACAGAGAGCAGAGAAGCTTGCATCCTTTCACTCTCTGATACATTTGCCTTTTAGGACTAAAGGTTGTTAATAAGCATTTTTTACAAACCACTTTAAAAGTAGTTCATATAGTATTTTCATGTTAATACTGTTTGATACTGTATGTCTATTAATTTACTACATTCCCAACCTAAGATGTTCACTTTGTTTTTTGTTTGTGTCTAAATTTCTGCATAGAATTAGGGTGTTAGTTACTGCCCTGTCACTATTTATGTGTCTAGAAATCTCTCGAGCCCTCACAATTCTCACATCACCTATATTTGAAGTTATAAAACAAAAAGGAATTAATTTAAAAAATTCAAAAATTAAATAAAAAATTTTAATTAATTAAAAAATTTCTTTGCATCTTTGTTCACATAATTAAAAATAAAAAATTCAAGTTAAATAGAGGTGAATGACGTTGAATGTACAGTTTAGAAGTATACAGCACATTTCATATTATGAAACTGAGAATTGGTTAGAGTAATATTATAGTGGTAGGGTGCTTGCCTTGCATGTGGCCAATGAGGGTTTAATTCGTGGCATCCCATATACCCCCCTGAATTTGGCAGGAGTGATCCCTGAGTGCAGAGTCAGGAGTAACTCAAGCATTTCCAGGTGTGGCAAAAAACAGAATAAAAATTTTGAGAATCACTTTGCACACAGACGATTCATTTTTAAACTTACAGGCTTGATACAAAATGAATGTGTGTAAGTAAAGTGCTAGTTATCTCTGCAAAAACATACAGCAAAGTTATTTCTATAAAGATCACATCATTAAAAAGAAGTACTTTTCCTAATAAAATTTATAAATTGCTATCATGTAATAGTAATCAAGACAATTTTATTGAATTAGAAACTGTTAACTTCAGAACAGTACAAAAATAATGAGAATATCTTGCATATCCTAATGTTATCTGGAATTATTTTCTTAGAACATCTTTTACAGCTATTTAATGATTTATCTTTTATTTGAAGAATAATCATCAAATTTCCCTTCCTGTGTCATTTTAAATATACTTTATACTTATTTTATCAAAAACTTTTTTTTTGTTTGTTTGTTTTTTGTTTTTGGGCCACACCCGGCGGTGCTCAGGAGTTACTCCTGCCTATCTGCTCAGAAAAAGCTCCTGGCAGGCACGGGGGACCATGTGGGACGCCGGGATTCAAACCAACCACCTTTGGTCCTGGATCGGCTATCTCTCCGGCCCCATTTTATCAAAAACTTTTAATCCTCTAGTTTTAAAAATTTGATTTTATACTCTATTTTTTATTATAAAGAAAAAAGATCACTAACACAGGCATATCAAGATATTATGGCTTGTTTTGGGGGGCACACCCTGTGGTACTTAGGGCTTACTTCTGCTCAGAACTCGGGAATTATTCCTGACTGAGCTCAGGGAACCAATTGGGATGCTGGGGATTGAACCCATGTTGTCTGCATGCAAGACAAATGCCCCACCCGCTGTACCATTGCTCTGACTTAGTTCTTTCTCCTTCCTTCCTTCCTTCCTTCCTTCCTTCCTTCCTTCCTTCCTTCCTTCCTTCCTTCCTTCCTTCCTTCCTTCCTTCCTTCCTTCCTTCCTTCCTTCCTTCCTTCCTCCTTCCTTCCTTCCTTCCTTCCTTCCTTCCTTCCTTCCTCCCTTCCTCCGTCCCTCCCTCTCTCCCTTTCTTTCTTTCTTTCTTTCTTTCTTTCTTTCTTTCTTTCTTTCTTTCTTTCTTTCTTTCTTTCTTTCTTTCTTTCTTTCTTTCTTTCTTTCTTTCTTTTTTTTCTTTCTTTCTTTCTTTCTTTTTCTTTCTTTTCTTTCTTTCTCTTCTTTCTTCTTTCCTTCCTTCCTCCTTCCTTCCTCCTTCCTTCCTTCCTTCCTTCCTTCCTCCTCCTCCATCCCTCCTCCTCCCTCCTCCCTCCCCTCTTCTTTCTTTCTTTCTTCTTTCTTTCCTTCTTTTGTCTTTCTTTCATGTCTTTCTTCTTTCTCTGTTTTTCTTTCTTTCTTTCTTTCTTTCTTCTTTCTTTCTTTCTTTCTTTCTTTCTTTCTTTCTTTCTTTCTTTCTTTCTTTCTTTCTTTCTTTTTTCTTTCTTTTTTCTTTCTTTCTTTCTTCTTTTTTCTTTCTTTCTTCCTTCCTTCCTTCCTTCCTTCCTCCTCCCTCCCTCCTCCCTCCCTCCCTCCCTCCCTCCCTCCTTTCTTCTTTCTTTCTTTCTTTCTTTTTTCTTTCTTTCTTTCTTTCTTTCTTTCTTTCTTTCTTTCTTTCTCTTTCTTTTTTCTTTCTTTCTTCTTTTTTCTTTCTTCTTACTTTCTTTCTTTCTTTTTTCTTTCTTTCTTTCTTTCTTCTTTCTTCCCTTCCTCCCTCTCTCCCTCCCCTCCCTCCCTCCCTCTTTCTTTCTTTCTTTCTTTCTTTCTTTCTTTCTTTCTTTCTTTCTTTCTTTCTTTCTTTCTTTCTTTCTTTCTTCTTCTTCTTCTTCCTTCCTTCCTTCCTTCCTTCCTTCCTTCCTTCCTTCCTTCCTTCCTTCCTTCCTTCCTTCCTTCCTTCCTTCCTTCCTTCCTTCCTTCCTTCCTTTCTTTCTTTCTTTCTTTCTTTCTTTCTTTCTTTCTTTACATAGCATTTAGTCATACTTTTTGTTTGGGGCAAATAAGACTAAGAAGTACATTTCCTCATCCAAACAAATGAGTAGATAATATAATCATCTGCTTTAAAGAATTTCTTGAACAAACAATTCTAGAGAGTCTAAATGTGAAACAAGAATATTATATTTAAGTAGACAACATGTTTAATTTCTGTTCCCAAATCATAGCACACTTCCTTTGGATAGCAGCTTCAGAGCTGTGTGGTTTTCAGGGAATTTCTCCAAGCCTGTCTGACTCATTCTCAAAATAAATTAGTTGTTTGAAGGACAGATTAAGGACTCGAGGGTAGAGGGTGTTATTAGACTGAGGGTCAACAATCACACTAGGCTTGATTGTGCTGGCTCAAAGAGCCATTCTGGCAATCCCACAGCCTTCTGTTCTTCTGATGTCAGTGGGATGCCTGCTGGCCCTGTGAATTCCAGCCCATTCTAGGCAGCTTTGCCTCTATTTAGGATTGTTGAGTTCTCTGTCCTTCAGCTGTAGCACTAAGGTTTTCAATTAGGGAGGAGCTTCACACACACACACACACACACACACACACACACACACACACACACACACACACACACGCACGCATGCACATGCACGCACACACACACATGCTCTTGTTTTCCCCTGGTGCCTTCACAAACCACCTCTCAAGTATACTAGCACAGTAGAAAACAAAAGCACCAGTTTTGGTACCCTTCAAATATTTTTTGAGAGCAGTAAGTAATTAAGCCTTAAGGTCTTTAAGAGTTCCATTTACATAGACTCTCACAGCAGCCCAATTTGTATAGCAGAATATTACTCCTACGGATATTATGTTAATTACGTAAAATTGGATTTTCAACCTTTTCTTGCTGATTTTGTTCTTACTCTGTTGCTATTTGGGAACTGATTCAAACTTCCATTCACTCACTCATCTGGCCTGCTGATAAAATTTATTTATGGAATAAGAGCTGTTGGCAAAGCATAGGGTTGAATGTTTAAGGAAGTTGGGGGAGATAAACAGTTAAGATGGCATTTCGTGGGGGGGGTGAAGGTGAGAGTGAGAGTTTAAAATGAAACAGGCAGATAGTAGTAATGAATAAATAATAATAAAAACAATAGTAATAATAATAATAATAAATAATAATACAGGAATGGCTATAAAGGAGGTAAGAGAGGAAAAATGCTTCATTCTCAATCCTATTCTTTGGAAAGGATTGAGAGCTAGTATCGTGTAGGGTTCTTGTCTTGCCTGAGTTGACCTGGATTTGATCCTTGGCACATATGACACTATGAGCACTGTAAGGAATTGTCTTTGCACATAGAGCCAGGAGTCATCTCTGGGAATCATCAGATGTAGCCCCAAACAAAGACCAAACAAATTTTTGCTATTTGAGAATATTTTGAACAAGACATTGTTTCCTTATCTGTGAAGGTCTATTTCTTACAAGGCTAAATGAAATTTCTGGATCTAACAGGGCTGAAATACAGGTAAAACTGTGATTAACAAAAGGTTCAGGAACCCAGTGGGAAAGTAACGAAGTTCCTGGGAAAGATGTCAATAAATTCTTCATCAATGTAACTGCAAAAGGGATGAAATGACTCAGAAAATTCAAATGTTCTTGGTAGACAGAAGGCCTACTTGAAGCTCTGATCCACCAGGCAAAGTGGGAATTCTCTGGAGGAGGAAAGTCACAGACAAAGAAGAGTTTTGGCTTTGGAGATAGTCGTCTGGAGTGGAATAACTATAGTCCTGGAGCAACATCACTTCAGTTAGCAGTTGCAATTTGAGCTCATTGTCAGGTAAAAGGGGATATGACTGGGAGTCAGAAGGGTCAGTTATAGCTGCATTTCTCAAGTAACCCCTTGCCCTGAGTGTTCCAGAAAGCTCCACATGAAAAGGAGAGAAAGATGCAGAATGGTCTCACTCATCTATGGGTTTTAAGAAAAATGAAAGACATTCTTGCAATAATTTCCAGAGACAAAAGAGAGGAGGGCTGGGAGTTACAGCCCACTTCATGAACCTCACCACAAAGAGTGATGAGTGTAGTTAGAGAAATAACTACATTGCGAACTATCCTAACAATGAGAATCTATAAGGAAAATAGAAAGCCTGTCTAGAGTCCAGGTGGGGGCAGGGTGGGGAGGAGAGATATTTGGGACCTTGGTGGTGGGAATGTTTCACTGGTGATGGGTTGGGGGGTGTCCTCTTATATGACTGAAATCCAACCACAATCATGTTTGTAACCAAGGTGTTTAAATAAAATATTATTTAAAAAAAAGCTAAAAAGGGGAAGCTCAATGCATTTTTGAGATCAGAAAATGACAACAGGTATAGAGTCATATATTCCTCATTTTCTTGTTCCTAAAATCACCCTTGCTGTGGAGGTAAGTATATATTAGAGGAAAGAAAACTAAGTAACCAGAATCTAAGAATTAACAAAACATCTTAAAAATACCCACCACTTTTAGGGTAAGAATTCAGAGACTAGAGCACATGTATCACACATGGATGATCCGGGCTTGATTCCTAGCACCCTGTATGGTCTTCCAACCTCACCAGGAGTGATCCCTGAGCACAGAGCTATGAATTATCTTTGAGTATGACTGATAATCCCCCAAATCAAAACCACCATTTCTGATCCAATTTTTCACAGTCTTTGGTATCTTATTCTGAATCCTCAACAGTGATCTACACCACAGGTTCAGGCAAAAATGTTTCAAAATATATTTTTCTTTATAAACTGAAAAATTATAGTAAATGATAAAAATTCATGGATACAGAGGGTCTATGCACCAAATAATAAAAGCAGTTAATGGTTTTCTTATTACATGATTGCTCAAAAGGTTATTTTAGTAAAAAGTTATAAAGACAGCACAGAATGTCAATCTACCCACACTGAGATTTACTCCATGCTATGTTGAAATCAGCTTCTCTCTCAAAGCATGATTAAACCAACCTTTGAAAGCACAAACATTCCCTGGACGGAGCTATTTGTTCCTAGTTTTGACCAAGCTGTCAGTGGGAGGCCCTGCAGGGAACAAGACAATGTGATCCACGTGGGACATTCTTTAAAATGCTAATCAAGTATGCTATCTTTTACACAGACCATAGCACAGGATCTGATACATTAAGACAATCCAGAGGCTCTTACTATTATTCATTATACTCACATCTTGGAAGACCACCCAAATTTGGAGACGTGAAATTGTGGGTCATTATTAGAGGTTAGATGATACAATTATTTTAGATGCTTGAAGATCAAATCAAGATAACTCTTACCATTATAAAGTACACAGCGAAGCTCTATAGATTTTTTACTAAACATGCAAACAAGACTAGATTTCTCACCCTCAATGACTACAGATATGTGCCAATATGAATGGTGAATCTAAAAATTTCTGTGACCATGACACTGAAAACTTCTGTGTAAAACCTAAAAAATATTTTAAAAAATGGGAAGAAGAAATGAACAGACACTTCTCTAAGAAAGACAAACAGATGGCCAACAGACATGAAAAAATGTTCATTATTAGGAAAATCCAAATCAAGACAACAATGAGAAACCATTTTACAACAGTGAGGATTGCACATATCAAAAATACTGGGAACAATCTCTGTTGGCGAGATGTGGTGAAAAAGGAACTCTCTTTCACTGCTGGCGGGAATGCTGCCTGGTCAAATGCCTGTGAAAAACAATATAGAGGGCTCTCAGTAAATTCAACTTGAGCTACCATATGGCTCAGCAATCCCTCTCTTGGGGATCTATCCCCAATACAGAAAGACATTCAAGATATTCAAGTATATATGCACACCACTATTCATTGCAGCACTCAGTACAATAGGTAAGACTTGGAATCCACCTAGATGTTCAAGAACAGATGAGTGGATCATGAAGATGTGTACATATACACAATGGAATACTACATAGCTATAAAGAATTATGCAGTCATGCAATTTTCAGCTACATGGATGCAACTGGAAGAGATGTTAAATGAAGTAAGCCAGAGAAAGAAGGATAAATACAGAATGATATCACGTAGATGTGGCATTTAGAATAACTACATGAAGAAACACAATGGTCTAAAAGGTAGATGTATTTAACACCATAGTTTCCAGAATATAGTGAGGAGAAGGAAACAAACTAAGTGGAAGAGGATCAACACAAAATTTATATTCTCTTTTATACTTCAACGAGACTTGCAGTAATAAATACAGTTGTTTAGATTGAGCAGGTGTCCAATCAACTACTGTTTATAGATGTCTATAATAATGTTCAATTAATTTTATTTACAGAAACAAGTGCAGAATGCACATACAGTGCTATATCATATTATACTCCAAATAAAGTGCTCGTTATGGTATTGTCTTGACAAAATACTCAAATTTGTTCATTTTCCATTCAATTATGCCTGCTAATATGATATCATGTTTATGTCCTCAGATATCATTGAAAAAGGCAACTGCATACCATAAACTCTTGTCTATGATATGATGCTCATTCACTGAGTGTGTTTTTGTAAATAATTTTTCATGTCAAGCTAGTTTATTATATCACAATGCACATATTTTTAGTTTGTTTTTAGTAAAGAAAACTGGATGCTTGAGACCCGAGCATACTTCACAGACGATGCTTCATGGGGTAGAATCCTCTTACAGTGCTCATTACCAAATTGCTAAGTATTCTAGACTTGAAAATTATGATTGCTTTGAGAATATTCCATGCACAATCTAACCCCAGAAGCCATTCTTCAGCAACATTTACCCTCACCAATGATGATTTGTCTAGGAACTGGAAAACCTACCTCCCTGATATGATGACCTCTTATTTTTTTAAGTGCTCTGACCCATTCCACATGGGTCAGTTCTTCAACTTCAGTTAGACTTTTTTTAAATTTAAAAAAGACAAATATTTTGAAAAGAAGTTCTACAATCTGACACCTATTACTGCATGAATTAACTATAAAAGGCTCGGAAATCTGACACTATTCAATAGGATGTCTGAATAGATCTTTCAAGAATTAAAAATCTGAATGGCAGTGGGTTTTGTTTATTTTTCAGTACAGATGGTGCTAGCTTTGCAAAGATATTACTTTACAGAGAACCAAGTAAGCTGAGTCTATGATACATGTAGGTGATATTTCAAAGTTAATAATAATGATGGTCCTATGACCTTAAAATTTTTAATAACTTATAACCTCTCATTAGTTGATTATTAATATATAAGAAACAAGCACAATAATTCAGAGCATTATAGTTTAGAAATGAACAGAATTTTTAATTTCCTTGTGAAAACTAATCAAGAGTAGCCAAATAATTGATACTTCTATTCTTCAGCTCACCTTATAGTAAAGAATATGAATTGAGCATTATTCCTATGTCTTTGAGGATTGTCACTCTTGATTTGAATCATTGTCTAATATTTAACCTGGAAAGCTTTTTCTATGAAGTAAGTGATAACATCAAAGTGTCTGGGACATCGTTATTCTTCCTGTCACAACCACATTCTTTATTCCACCACGCATTCTGCTGCTTCTTCTGCTTCTTCTCAGCTCCTGTCTATAAAACCTCTCAAATAATGGCAATGACAACATTACCAGGATCAGCTCACTTTCTTGTATGCCTCTGATGTAGATTCACTCTCAACAGCTCTTCCTACCTCTGCATTTTATACACACATTCTCATCCAAGTCAGGCAACTCTGAGGAAACCGAGAATAAAAAAAAGTTCACTAGGTCATTAACATCAGTGCCTTTTCCCTGGTATAGCTACAATGAAATGAGGGTGTGTCTGGATTCAGAACTTGTTCCTCTACCTTAAATAGCAAAGATCTTGGAGCAGTTACAGGATAATGGCAAGTATTTTAAATTATCCTCCTGCTTTCCCTCGAAGACCCTGTCGTTCCACAGCATTCCATTTTGCTTCTGCTTACTGCTTTTAGGCTTTCAGTTAATGGTAACAATTGAAAAAAAGTTCTAGCCCCCAAGGAAAAGACAGACATCTTTTTCTGAAAAGATGCTGTTAATAAAAATCCACCACCCAGTATGTGCAAGTAAGAGGATATGGCTGATGCAAGTCACTCAATTAAAAAGCAACCTGGAAGGTGAATCCCAGAAGATGAACTTTAGTTTTCTCCACAAATAAAATGTCTTTCCATCCTTTAAACAATCACTAAGTCATGCTAGCTGAGAAACATGTTAAAATATTATTTCATACAATAATTTTGTTTTAATTGCATGTGCATATAAAACACAATTTTAAATATTAAAGATTAATAGAAAGACAGTACAAGAGGATGAACTTTGAAAAACATATAATTGTATTATAAAAATAAAAACCACTAGCAAAAAAAACTGGAGAAATTATTTCAAAACTAAATAATTAGAATTCACAACACAAAGTTCTGAGGAAGATATTGCAGGCTGGCTTTTACAATGATAATCAAATTTATTTTTATTAAAGATGTCTAAGTATTTCTGTTTTAATCTAGTTTCTATTTTTCCATATTTCCCCTCCCACATTAAAAATGGTGAGCACACAGGCCAGAGCTATAGCATAGTGGTAGGGCATTTGCCTTGCACAAGGCTGACCTAGGAAGGACTTTGATTTGATCCCCAGCATCTTATATGTATGGTACCCCAAAGCCAGGGGTGATTTCTGAGTGCATAACCAGGAGTAACCCCTGAGGTCACCGGGTGTGGCCCAATAAAATGAAACAAAACAAAACAAAACAAATAAATAATGGTGAGTGTTGAATTAAATATTAATGATAAAGTCCTTTGTGGTCCATGTAGTCTGCCTGGCGCCTGATATTTCTTTAGGCAAACAGGTCTGAGGGTGAGAAAATGATCCAAAGCAGTCAGTAGAAGTCAGTAGACAAGAAAAGAAGCTTTATTATATGGCTCTATCCACCATGTGTGGCTTCTAAGCTAATCAGCCTCTTTGCATCCATCCTGTCTCTCATCTCTCTCTCTCTCTCTCCTTCTTCCTGCTGGGCTTTTGTTGCTGAATCTATCTCTCTCTACTCCCACAGGCAACCCCTAAAATTACCAACCAGACCCCTCCCAGCTGTGGACTGATCTGACCATCAGGTAAAATTAGCATTTTGCTTTGGGAGGGGTAAAAGGTGAGCACAAAAAGATATGTCTATAATATGATTAACTGACATTTCATTCCTATTTCTAGCTTTAATAAGTAATTGTTTACTTTGTCCCAGAATTAATTGGCCTGTGCTTAGATGCTTTGTATTGTTTTTTTTTTGTTTTTTTTTTTTTTTTAGGCTTTCTTAAAATCTACTGCAGACATATCAGATTGAGAAAACTGCCCGTGCAATTTTTGGAAAACTGGAAGAACAATAGTGATCCTTTTTAATCAGATGACCCTCTATGATCTTTGAGCCATGTTTTTTGTTTTGCTGTGTTTAAAAGCATATTAGTAAATTAGTCAACACATAAAATGTGAATGTCAAGTCATACATGAGGACTATATCATTTTGCTGAAGCTCAAATTATATGAACAAGGGTAAATTTGATATTGGCAATGGATAATTTGCCATTTTTTCACATTAACACAAAATTAAATGGATCTGTGAAAATATTCGTTTGCTGCCCTGTGAAATCTTTTCCAAATTCTGTCAATCAATGCTCCTATTATGCATCTGAGGCAGGGAAATTCTACCACAGCAATGACAAAGTTATTTGTAATCTCATTTCTCTTAACATCCTTGCCCTAATTTACAGTAAGCAAATTCTTAAAAACTATTGGAGAATAAAATAACCCTGTTGAAAAAAAAAAAAGGTAGGATGGCCCAAAGAATAACCCAAAGAATATTAACACTGGATATTTTTCTCTCTGGTTTTTAGATGGAAGGTTTGAGTACCATTCATGTAAAATCAATAAAGTTATATTTTTATAAATAAATATTATAGCTTCAACTTACCACCTTTGAAGCAAATAAAGTTTAAGCCTCTAGTATCTAAATAATATAAAAATTATTCCAGCGCTGGTAGTCATAAGCCTATAGCTTCAAGGAAAATAGTACTAAATGGTAAGCACTAGATATTATTTGCTTTTAGGATACATGGCAGTCATTTTGACTACTGACTTAATCCCAGTATGATTACATTACAATACCATAAAGAAATTAAGTCTTGTAACATAGAAAATAGCATCACTTAGAGGAAGTCAGTTTATCTAGACTTAAAATCAATACAGCTCTAATTAACAATATACTGTAATAAGTTGTGGTTTTTTTTTTTTTTAAAGCAAATGCTCATTACAATCATGGCTATTTTGGGTTCAGAATGAAGTTATGTGATAAAATAATTCCAAAGGTGTTTAGAGATGTCCTAGGGTAACAATTCCTGGCACAAGTTTAGATCCAATTAATATATTTTTTAAATTGGGTTAAACTAGAATTATTAGAATTAAATCAACTCTCCAAGTCCATAAATAATCAGAATTCTTTGGAGAATTACCCAATGAGTAAATGCACCCAAGACTTATTAAATGCATAGCAGTACTTTATTTGTAGTTTAATATAAACACATGACCTACTTTATTACCTATTTAGGATTTAAAACATTCATGGAATATACATAGTTTACTGCAGTAAAATATACTATGGATTAAATTGTGTCCTTCTCAATTTTGCACACTGACATCTTAATCCCGGTACCTCAAAATGTCACCTTATTTGGAAAAAGGGCTGTTGCAGATATAATTACCTAAAATTAAGTTATGATAAAGTAGTGTGGTCACCAATTTGTCTATTTCCTATATGAAAGGGGGAAATTTGGACACAGATCCAAATTTGACATGGGAGGGAGCAGGGAAAATGCCACTCAAATGAAGGAAAACCAATGCTCAAAAGCAAAGCACCATAAGGGAGGGGAGATGTATGAAACAAGGAATAAACCTAGACTAGACTTCTGGGTTTCAGAACTATAAACCAATAAATATCTGCTGTTTAAAATCACTCAGTTGGGAGCTTTTTTTTTGTTAGGGCCTTGTAGAAAACAAATGTAATAGGTGACACTTGGTTAATAAAATTCTCTTCTCCAAATGGTTGTCACTAAAGGAGAATACCACCCTTCAGAATTAACCTTATATGAATAGAAGCCAAAACAGAATAAATGGTCATTCATTTTGAAGTATAAAGGAAAACAGTAGCCTCAGTGTAAGAAGTACTACTTCATGATCAGGTAGTTTGTGATTTTATAAGTGCCAAGTATTATACATGTTAGGAGTACAGAATTTATAATCCTAGACTTGCAAAAGATTTTCCTATAATCTAAGTAAGAAGAGTAAATAAAAAGAGGAAGAAATTCTATTCTGCATGGGCTTGGAACAGGCTACAATTTCCATTTGCAATTTTTGGAAAACAGGATAGTGATAAGTTTATCAAGACAGAGAATTTCAGAAAGAGAGAATAGTTGGATTTCCTAAAAGTAAGGACGTAACCAAAACGAACGGGCAATACTTTTCAGTGCTGTGTAATCAGGGAGAGAGAGGATTGAGAAAAAGAGGCTGAGGAAAATAAAAAAAAATATTAATGCAAATGAAATGCATAAAACACCCGTTACTATGTAATAGCATATGCTACTTGATAGAAAATACAACACATGTGAAACTTTAAAGAACATCCCTGGGAGAAACAGATGAAATCTATTTTAAAAGGAAGAGACTAAGTATGAACGTGCACACATATACAGTTCATATCTATCACAATTACAAAATGCTTAAACAATAGCAAGAATTGCATATGGATAGAGTACACGAGGATTTAAATATAGCTGGGGCTGGTGAGGTGGTGCTAGAGGTAAGGTGTCTGCCTTGCAAGCTCTAGCCAAGGAAGGACCGAGGTTCGATCCCCTGGCATCCCATATGGTCCCCCCAAGCCAGGGACAATTTTTGAGCGCTTAGCCAGGAGTAACCCCTGAGCATCAAATGGGTGTGTGTTGTGTCAAATAAATAACGATGGGGCTGGATGGCGATGGATGGAGGCCTTTGTGCTTAGGCCCCAGCCACCTGGCTTCATCCCCATCCAGCTGGCGGATTCCAGGCCCAGGTAATCGGCGTAATCAAGACTCACTCACATGCAGGCATTAGGAAGCATCATCTTTATTCATGCCCTGACCACCACAGGTGTGTGGCCTATCTCATAACCTTTCAAGCATTTAGCCATTCTTAGCCCTGCATCTTATAATTCAGCCATCTTCCTCCAAGAGCCCAGCAGGGCCGCAAGGGCAAAAGACCCTTAATCCCCTGGCTTCCGGGTTTATCTACCTATTCCAAGACCCCTCCCAGAAATGGGTGGGTCTCAGGTCCCTACATGTAAATTCAGGGTGGGGTAACAGGTGTGGGCCGAAAAACCAAAAAAAAAAAAAAATAAGAAAGAAGGATTTAAATATAGCAAAAGGACATGAGAAGAGGAAGGCACCTTTTTCTGAGATTTTAAATCTTAAAAATGTCAATTTAAAATCTTAATTTAAATATTTAAAACTTCAATATAAATTATTTAAATATTTTATTCTTTATTTATATTTTACTATAAACAGTAGATTTTTATTTCTTTATGATTATTTCTTATTTATTTATCTCATTGATATTCCTTATTTATCTAATTGATATTCCTTTTCTCTGAGATTTTAGTTTAGTTTAGTTTAGTTTTTGAGTCACACTGGGTGGTACTCGGGGTTACACCTAGCTCTACATTCAGAAATTACCCCTGGCAAGCTCTGGGAACCATATGAGATGCTGGGAATCAAAACACTGTCTCCTGAGTTGGCTGAGTGCAAGGCAAATGCCCTACTACTATGCTATCTCTCTGGCTCCTCCTCTGAGATTTTGAATAATATTTCAATACTAAAAATTAGTGTTTAATCCTTTATACTTACAGATTTTGATTATACATAAAATTAAGTATGCCAAACTTATTCTATAACCTTGAATATTGCTATATAACCTCTTTCAAAATTATTTCTGGCTTTAGACTAAACAATGAGCCAGGTTTTAGAAATTGCACATTCTAACTACTGCCAAGGGGACAAGGAGAACAATTATTCGTCTGATCTGCACAGGACCCTGCACTAAATTTGATAAATACAACAAATCTCCGCCTATGAAATTTGATAAGCAATGAAAGCATAAAGAAATAAAGTTATTTTCTCAGGTAACATCTAGTGTTAACCCCACTTGCTATAATTTAGTTCAGTTAGTGGCAAGAGACTCTGTTTAAATTAAGTATTATTAATAACATTAAAAGTGGTGCTTTTTAGATGAGATATTTATCTGTACTTAGACGAGAAGTTTTAACTTCAATAACTGTAATCATCCAAAATTCAGCTATTAATATTTTATTTTCTACGAGTCAAGAGTTAATATTTTTGGAACTA
The DNA here is from genome assembly GCF_024139225.1 of Suncus etruscus. Lineage (NCBI taxonomy): Eukaryota > Metazoa > Chordata > Mammalia > Eulipotyphla > Soricidae > Suncus > Suncus etruscus. The sequence continues at coordinate 43,437,397 of NC_064857.1, forward strand.
ACTGAAAAGCTTAGAAACTAGTAAATGTATTTTTGCCATGGTAACAAACTGCCTTTTCCCTGTAGGGATCTTGTCAATTAGTTCCTATAATATAGGGCTACCTAGGAAGAGGAAAGAGTTCTATAGTTTGGATTTTCAGAATCTCCATCTATCATAAATTTTGGTTGTGTTTCCAGACCTCCATGGAGTTTTCTCATTCTTAGGAGCAAAGGGCAAATGCATGGGAACTCCTGATAATTCATTTCTTCCTCTATACATATGCATGTAAATTATTTTCCAGGTCACTATTTGGTTCCAGACCTACATCTCTCCAATGTTCTAGTTTTAAAACCCAAGGATTATATTTAACATAATGGCTCCCAAACAGAGACCTGAACCCAGGGCCCTCAGGTTTAAGGTGAATCTAGGTAAAAGCCTAAACAAAGGTATTTCCCTAACTTCTGCTTCCCAGTAACCTCTTCCTTTGAGATGTAAAAGCCCACTGGATAGTTGCTTTTGTATCTGACATGACCTTCTCCTTGCTGGAGGTTGAGTTGGTTATAATAAAGAAAGGAGTCTGGCTTTGAATGATGCATAGGCAGCACATGGCAGAGAGAATACATGGCAGTGAGGCCATGAGGCAAAAAGCAAAATAACAAAAGAATCTGTAACTCACTGGCTTGGTATTATTTCTCCACTGCTACCCTGCTTGATAAGACCCAGCTGAGAAGGATTTAGTAAAACAGTGCCTAAAAATTACCAACCCATGGAATTATTTTACATTTTTGGGGGGCCACGCCCAGTGACGCTCAGGGGTTACTCCTGGCTATGCGCTCAGAAATCACTCCTGGCTTGGGGGATCATATGGGATGCCAGAGGATCAAACCACAGTCTTTCCTAGGCTAGCAAGGGCAAAAAAGATGCCTTACCACTGCACCACCACTCCGGCCGTGGATTTTTATTTTTATTTTACAAGTAAGAAAATATTTCATAAGGAATGAATAGTTTCATTTTCTTGGTTTCAAAAACAATACTGCCCAGTATAATGAGCACAAATAGACCTTCTCTATTGTCTATCTACATTCATCTTCTAGAAAGGCATTAACTTTTCTTTTGGGGGATAAGGAGTTGGGCCATACCTGGCTAAGTTTAGGACTTACTCCTGGCTCTTCATTCAGAGTTCACTCCTGGTGTGGTGTGAGAGACCATTTAGAGTTCAAGGATCAAATCTGGGTCAACTGCATGTAAGGGAAGCACTCTATCATTGTTATTTATCTCAGGACCTCTAGAAATAACTTCTGATCTATTACAGAGAGTGGCAAGAGAATGACTGAATAGAAGGTCCTTCTCACAGGAAGATGAAGACTTGGCCAAAGATGCAAAGTGGGCTACAACAGGAGAGAAAGCATTGAAGGCTGCAGGTGTGTGTGTGAGTGAATGAGTGTGTGTGTGTGTGTGTGTGTATGTGTGTGTGTGTGTGTGTGTGTGAAAAATTAAGTAACTTAAAGGATCTCTCTTCAGAGTGTGCAGGTATTGTATTTTATGATAACTTCTTGGTGTCTTCAATTGAATTGTAGCAATGCATAGCAATCTTGGGAGAGAAATAAAAAAAATATTCCTCAGGTATAAAAAAGAAGGGGGCTAGAGTTAGTATATCACTGTGGGTAAGGCATTTGCCTTGCATACAGCTGACCAGGGTTCTATTCCCAGCATCCCATATGATCCCCTGTACCTTCCAGAAGCAATTTCTGAGATGGAGCCAGGAGTAACACCTGAGCACAACGGAATGTGTCCCAAAAACAAAGAAACAAAAAAGGCAGATATAAAATGAATAAAAAATCCTAATAGATTTTATAGTAGTAAAAATGTGTTTTACTAGATCACACCTGGTGGTACTCAGGGGTTACTACTGGTTCTGTGCTCAAGACTCACTCCTGTTGGGTGCTTGGGGGGTTCTAAACATGGGGCCAGTAACTAACAAGGATCAGAGGTTTGTAAGGCAAGCACCTTAACCTATGTGACCTATGTCTGGTTCATGAATTAAAAAATAGTTATTTATATGGGTACCAGACTTACAAGAGTTAAGTTTACTGCACATTAATCCTTATTTGATTCCTTATTGCATATGGTTTCCTGAACACTACTAGGGGTCCCCTCTCAGCACAGAGCCAGTTACGATTCCCAAATACTGCTGGATACAATCCAAAATCCCAAAAAGAAAAAAAACACAACCAGAGAGATGGTTTAATTGGTAGTCACTTGCCTTGCATGCAGAGGCCTTGTGTTAATCTCTGGCAATTCATATGATGCCTCAAGTCAGTTAAGTAGTCCTGAAATGCAGATCCCCAAGATATAAACCCTCTGAACTACCAATGTGGCCCTAAACCAATCAAAAATATACCCCAAATCAATATATTAAATACATTTAAATTAGAGGCAAAAATTACCATGAATGCTATGCTACCTTTTTTATTTTTTATAATACCAATAGAGTGCCCCACTTTTTCACCCCAGCAGCAGAATTGTCTTTTCAAATTGTCATAATTAATGTGGTTCCTTATGGTGGCATTTATACATCACATCAAATAAAATAAATGCAAAGTATAAAACTGTAAATTTAAAGATAAAGGGAGAAAGAAAGCAAGTGAGAGATCAGAGAAAGCAGAGCCCTTTAGGTAGTAGATTTAATGACTTTATGTTCAGAAATATATATATGTGTGTGTGTGTGTGTGTGTGTGTGTGTGTGTGTGTGTGTGTGTGTGTGTGATGTAAGAAAAGCTACAGTCAGTTGGCACTCACAAATATATCAAACCACAATACTGAATTACTGTGAATCCATAGCAGCTTATTTCAAGCACCACCACTGTGGAAAATAGCAGTCAAATACAAGCATTCAATATCAGAGTGGATCCTGAAAGCGAACAATAAACTGGCTTGAGATTACTCCATTTCTCAGAACTATAGACATGAAAGCTCAGCCACAGTTGACCTTCAAGTGATGAAATAATTTAGGATCCTTACACAGTGAAATACTGAGTCATGTGGATGATGCAAAAAAAAAAAAAAAACCCAACTACAGTTGATGTGAAATAAAACCACTCATCTGTAAAGGCTTTTATTTCAACTTTTCACTGCCCTTCATTGGACCATTTGACTGTCATCCTAAAACTTCAAAGCTTTATTGCAGTGGTTTTCATGACTGCTAAAGGAATTTCATGGCACTAGCCTCTGATTCTGTCAGAGGCAGTATTTATGTACATGAGAATATAAAACTGTGTAACAAGGGAAAATGTCACAGATTTACAAGGGATCAAATTTACAAGGCCGCAAGATGATGTGCTTGGGTTTCAACTTGTAAGACCTCTGATCAGAAAGTTAGCATGAAAAGCAGAAAATGTATTCTTGATGGGCTTGGAACAGGCTATCACTTCCCCTTGAAACTTGTCTCGAATTCGCACTTGCTTACTGTCTCTGAGAAGGGGCTGGTCCACCAGTGAATGCATTATTACTCTGAAGCTATGTCCAAGGTTCTTGGAAGTTGGATACAAACTCTACTGCACAAGGTCAATAGATATTCATTTTTCTGAAGTTTGAAAAATGACATAAATGCAACTCAATTTATTAAAATAAGTGCTCATACAGCATTCCATAAAAAAGCACATATAATTTTATTTTAATATTTTCCCCAAAAAATAACAGTATAAAGGAAAGGATGGAGGATTATTTCACTGGATTCAAAGTTTATGAAAAAGGAGAATTCTGTCTGCAAATGCCACTTACTGTTAGTGTTCTAAACTATATCTATATATATCTATATATCTATATATATGTATATATATACTTTAAAACATCACTTTGGACCTAATGGAACCAGAAATTCAGCAAAATCAATAACATAATTACAGTTATGAAGTGAACAGAGCCGTAGGGAACACTCATTATTTTGCATAAATTCACTGAATATATCAAAATGAGATTTAATTTTGAAAGAAGACTAAATGTTGCAATTATCCTTTAAGATTATTTGTGAAATTATTTGCAGGTATAAAAGCATACATTTTTGGTAGCTGTGCATCGCTTAAAATATGTGCCATAATAAAATTTTTCTTTACCCTTAATTTTACTATAATAATAATTTTGATGGTCGTCTTACAAATAGATGCTATTTAAAATCTGAGAATATAAACATCATTGAAAAATGTGCTGTCACTGAAAATCACAGGCTAGAGAGAAAAAGAAAATCCAGTGACCCAAAGAGGGCATGATGCAATGTAGAGATGATAGTGCAGAAGAACAGGGTGAACACCTGAAAGTAGTTCATGGGACTGTCACAGGGCTCACACATTCATAGGTCATCCTGAAAGGTGGAAGACAAATGTCTTGGGCAGACTCCTGAGACTGAAGACTATAGTCAGAGGAACAGTAAGCACCAACTCAAGACATAGAGAACCTGGTATTAAAAAGGCCTGTGGCTATTTCTAGCCTAGAGGAAAAAAGACAGAGAAAAAACAGCACAAGATAGATAGACTAAGCTGAGAAATCTTTTTTTTTTGTTTTTGTTTTTGGTTTTTGGCTCACACCTGGCAGCACTCAGGGGTTACTCCTGGCTCTATGCTCATAAATCGCTCCTAACAGGCTCGGGGGGCCTTATGAGATGCCAGGATTCCAACCACCATTCTTTTGCATGTAAGGCAAATATCCTACCTCCATGCTATCTCTCTGCCCCCAAGAAATCTTTTTTCTAAGTGAGTAAGTAATGATTGTTAGGGATCTGAAAGATCTAAGTGGGGGAGGAGAGCAGCAAAACATAAGACAGTGAAAGGGCTTGATGTATCAGGGATTGAGCTGGCTATCAGGGCTTACTTCTGGGGATATCTCCTATTCTCACTCAATAGATATTCTTGTTAAACTACAAATTAATTCTGTAATCCAAGTCATATTTTACCCTACAAACATTTACTCATGTTTATATTAATTTCATTGACTTTTCAAATTAGCACTGGTCCCCTAAAGGCTGTGAGCTTGGAATGTTATAAGAACCTTGACATTCAGTAGTCTTCAAAGCATTGTGCAGCTGCAGAAGCTTTTCCTAAAGTGAGGAATATGTGGAACATTAATATGTAACAGAAAAATGCAGAGAGGTTTTGGCTTAAAACTCAAATCTCAATACCCCATAATCCGCCAAACTTCTACTTGTCCAGAGAACAGAGCTTAAAGTCATTTAACACATTTTAACCCATGCATTCTACTAATGAACAAAGGAAAAGCTGTTCCTACGCAGAGATTTCATTGTAGGGTTGTGATGTACAAGATGATAAGGCTTAAAACCTGACGCTTTTCAGTTATGAGCCAGGTAACTCTGAAAAAACATTTTACCTTCCACATGTGTTGCCTCATCTATAAAGGTGAGATGATAGTCTGCCTCCCCTTAAAGGATTTTGTAATGAATATGCTTCGAGTATGAGTATGTCTGTTCATTAAAAACAAAAACAAAAAAAAAAAACGGCGATAGCTATTATTATTTTTTTCTTTTTGGATTTTTGGGCCACACCCAGTGACATTCAGGGGTTACTCTTGGCTATGTGCTCAGAAATCACTCACGGCTTAGGGGATCATCTGGGACAGTGGTCGGCAATCTGCAGCTCGCGAGCCACCTGTGGCTCTTTACACTTTTAATTTGGATCTTCTGTGTGCTGGGCGGCCGTTCCAGGAGTCAGGACTCTGCTCCTAGCCTCTGTCAGTGCGCACCCTGTGTGGCTCTCAAAATAAATTTCAATCGTGGTTTTGGCGAGATTTGGCTCAGTTGGAAAAAAGGTTGCTGACCACCGATCTGAACACCAGGGGATCGAACTAAGGTTCTTCCTAGGTAGCACATAGCTATTTAAGAAATGCCCCACCACTTTTACCACCACTCTGGCCCCAATAGCTATTTTTTTAATCAAATCAGAGAGCAAAGAGGGAAGCATAATCATTTAAGAGTCATTGTTCTAAGAGATCCAGCCAAAAACCTCCAGATGGGGACAGAGGTGACTGAGGAATTGCTCTCTCTCTCTCTCTCTCTCTCTCTCTCTCTCTCTCTCTCTCTCTCTCTCTCTCTCTCTCTCTCTCTCTGGACCACTACCAAAGTAGAAGGCTTGGCTGGCACCTTCTGAAAGCAGTTTGTTCTGAGAAACATCTAGTAAATCTGATCTGATGAAAGCATATGGTTTCTAAATTAGAACATATTTGTCTCGAGAGACAGAGAAACACCTGGCACACTAAACCCATCACATTCGACACACTTGGTCAAAGTGTGGAAGGAGGACTGCTCTGAAGCCAAACACATGCTTGGATCTCACCTGACTGTCACCTTCCATGTCCCAACAACTGCCTTTTAAAAGAATTGAGGGAGATAACACACATCAGTAGTTTACATCATTGGCTCCTGGAGAATCCCCCCAAAAGTAAATCAGAACACCAGTCTCATAATGTTTGAGTTTGTCATAGAAGTCATTGGCATTACATTGGCACTGTTGTCCCTGTGATAAATATCAGCATTGAAATGCACTTTAGATCATTGGCCATTCATAATGAATCAGAGAGGAGGCAGATGACTGCATTGGGGATAGTTTATAAAGTATTGCCCACAGAGGAGCAATAACAGTCACACTTGAAATAAAAGTTTAGGAGCGAGGTATGTGGATCAGTAATAGAGGGCATGCTTCCATGTCTGAATTCCTGGGTTCAGTCTCTGATTCAGATGGCCCCAAGAACCAACAGGAATGGCACTTCTAGGTATGGCTCAACAAGAAACAA